>NW_024741825.1:0-7001 GCF_018991925.1 Homarus americanus | reverse complement strand
AGGCCGGGCACCCCTTCAGTGCTATGACCCGGGGTGTGAGGGCCGGGCACTCTTTCAGTGACATGACCCGGGGTGTGAGGGCCGGGCACCCCTTCAATGACATGACCCGGGGTGTGTGAGCCGGGCACCCTTTCAGTGCCATGACCCGGGGTGTGAGGCCCTGCACTCGTTTAGCTCTATGACCAGGAGTGTGAGGGCCGTGCACCCCTTTAGTGACATGACCCGGGGTGTGAGGGCCGGGCAACCCCTTAGCGACATGACCCGGGGTGTGAGGGCCGAACACCCCTCCAGCACCATGACCCGGAGTGTGAGGGCAGGGCACCCCTTCAGTGTCATGAAACGGGGTGTGAGGACCGGCCACCCCTTCAGTGCCATGAACCGGGGCGTCAGGGCCGGGCACCCCTTCAGTGCCATGAGCCGGGGTGTGAGGTAGGGCACCACTTTAGTGCCATGAAACGGGTGTGAGGGCCGGGCACCCCTGGGAATATGAACCGGAGTGTGAGTGCAGGAACCTTTTCAGTGCCATGACCCGGGGTTTGAGGGGGTGGGCTCGATTTCGAATCGGGGTGTAAGGGGCCAGGCACCCCTCCAACACCATGACCCAGGGGTACATAAGAGGCCGGGCACCCCTTCAGTGCAGGCCAGGGGTGTGAGGGCCAGGCACCTTTCAGTGACATGACCCGTGGTGTGAGGGCCGGTACCCCTTCAATGACGCATTACCCAGGGTGTGTGAGCCGGGCACCCATTCCAGTGCCATGACCCGGGGTGTGAGGCCTTACACTCGTTTAGCTCTATGACCAGGAGTGTGAGGGCCGGGCATACCTTCAGTGCCGTGGCCAGGGGTGTGACGGCCGGGCACCGCTTCAGTGCCATGACCTGGGGTGTGAGGGTTGGGCACCCCTTCAGTGACATGAACCGGGGCGTCAGGGCCGGGCACCCCTTCAGTGCCATGAGCCGGGGTGTGAGGGCCGGGCACCCCTTTAGTGACATGACCCGTGGTGTGAGGACCGGGAACCGCTTCAACCCCATGACCTGGGGTGTGAGGGCCAGGTACCCCTTTAGGTCCATGACCCTGGGTGTGAAGGCCGGGCACCCCTTTAGTGACATGACAAGGGGTGTGAGGGCCGGGCACCCCTCCATCACCATGACCCGGAGTGTGAGGTCCCGGCACCCCTTCAGTGTCATGAACCGGGGTGTGACGGCCGGGCACCCCTTCAGTGCCATGAACCGGGGTGTGAGGGCCGGGCACCCGTTTAGTGACATGACCCGGGGTGTGAGGGCCGCGCACCTCTTCAGCACCATGATCCGGGGTGTGAGGGCCGGGCACCCCTTCAGTGCCAAGACCCGGGGTGTGAGGGCCGGGCTCCCCTTCAGTGCCATGACCCGAGGTGTGAGGGCCGGGCACCCCTTCAGTGACATGACCCTGGGTGTGAGGGCTGGGCACCCTATCAGTGTCATAAACATTGGTGTGAGGGCCGGGCACCCCTTAAGTGCCATGAAACGGGGTGTGGGGGCAGCGCACCCCTACAGTGGTATGAACCGGGGTGTGAGGGCCGGGCACCCCTTCACATGACCCGGGGTGTAAGGGCCAGGCACCCCATCAGCACCATGACCCGGGGTGTGAGGGCCGTGCACACCTTCAGTACCATTACCCGGGGTGTGAGGTTCGGGCACACCTTCAGTGCCATGATCCGGGATGTGAGGGCCGGGCACCCCTTCACTGACATGACCGGGAGCGTGAGAGCTGGGCACCCCTTCAGTGACATGACCCGGGGTGTGAGGGCCGGACACCCTTTCAGTGACATGACCCGGGGTGTGAGGTTCGGGCACACCTCCAGCACCATGACCCGGGGTGTGAGGTTCGGGCACACCTTCAGTGCCATGACCCGGGGTGTGAGGGCCGGGCACACCTTCAGCACCATGATCCAGGGTGTTAGGGCCGGGCTCGTTTTCAGTGCCAAGAATCGGGGTGAGAGGGGCGGGCACCCATCAGCACCCATAACCCGGGGGTGTGAGGGCCAGGAACCTCCAGCACCATGACCCGGAGTGTGAGGGCCAGGCACCCCTTCAGTGCCATGACCCAGGGGTGTGAGGCCGGGCATCCCTTCAGTGTCATCAACCCCGCGGTGTGAGGTGGGGCACCCTTTCAGTGCCATGAAGCAGGTGTGAGGGCCAGGCACGCCTACATGACCCTGGGTGTGAGGTCAGGCACTGAGTGAAATAATCAGGGTGTGAGGCCCGTGCACCCTTCTCAGCAACATGACCCGCCAGGTGCTAGGGGCCGGGGTCGATTTCAGTGCCAAGTCGGGGGTGTGAGGGCAGGGGGCCCCATCAGCACCATGACCCGGGGGTGTGGCCAGGAACCGCTAGCCCCATGCCTCGGGGTGTGAGGGCCAGGCATCTGGTGACATAACCCGGGTGTGAGGCAGGCACCCCACTCAGTGCCATGAATCCCCGGGGTGTGAGGGCCGGACACCCATTCAGTGACATGACCCGGGGTGTGCCGGCCGGGCACCCCATCAGTGCCATGAGCCGTTGAGTGAGGGCCGGGCTCCCCTTCAGTGCCATGACCCGGGGTTTGAGGCCCGGGCACCCTTTCAGTGACATGACCCGGGGTGTGAGGGCCGGGCACCCATCCAGCACCATGACCCGGGGTGTGAGGGCCGGGAACCGCTTCAACCCCATGACCCGTGGTGTGAGGGCCGGGCACCTCTTCAGTGCCATGACCCGGGGTGTGAGTGCCGGGCACCCCTTCAGTGTCATGAACTGGAGTGTGAAGGCCGGGCACCCTTTCAGTGCCATGAAACGGGGTGTGAGGGCCTGGCACCCCTACAGTGCTGCAAATCCGGGTGTGAGGGCAGGGCACCCCTTCACATGACCCGGGGTGTGAGGGTCAGGCACCCCTTCAGTGAAATGAATCTGGGTGTGTGGCCCGGGCACCCCTTCAGCACGTTGACACATAGTGCTAGGGCCGGGCTCGAATTCAGTGCCAAGAATCGGGGTGTGAGGGCCGGGCACCCCATCAGCACCATGACCCGGGGTGTGATTGCCGGGAACCGCTTCAACCCCATGCCCCGGGGTGTGAGGGCTTGGCATCCCTTTAGTGACATAACCCGGGGTGTGAGGGCCGGGCACCCTTTCAGTGCCATGAGCCGGTGTGTGAGTGCCGGGCACCCCTTCAGTGCCATGAGCCGGGGTGTGAGTGCCGGGCACCCCTTTAGTGCCATGAAACGGGGTGTGAGAGCCGGGCACCCCTACAGTGCCATGATCCGGAGTGTGACAGCTGGGCACCCCTTCACATGACACGGGGTGTGAGGGCCGGGCACCTTTTCAGTGCCATGTCCCGGGGTATGAGGGTCGGGCTCGATTTCAGTGCCATGAATCGGGATGTGATGGCCGGGCACCCCTCCAGCACCATGGCTCGGGGTATGAGGGCCGGGCACCCCATCAGCACCATGACCCGGGGTGTGAGGGCCGTGCAGCCCTTCAGTACCATGACTCGGGTTGTGAGGGCTAGGCACCCCTTCAGTGCCATGATCCGGAGTGTGACAGCTGGGCACCCCTTCAGTGACATGACACGGGGTGTGAGGGCCGGGCACCCTGTCAGTGACATGACCCGGGGTGTGAGGGCCGGGCACCCCTCCAGCACAATGACCCGGGGTTTGAGGGCCGGGAACCCCATCAGCACCATGACTCGGGGTGTGAGGGCCGGGAACCGCTTCAACCCCATGAACCGGGGTGTGAGGGCCGGGCACCCCTTTAGTGACATGATCTGGGGTGTGAGGGCCGGGCACCCCTCCGACACCATGACCCTGGGTTTGATGGCCGGGCACCCTTTCAGTACCATGAATCGGGGTCTGAAAGCCAGGCACCCCTTCAGCACCATGACCCGGGGTGTGAGGGACAGGCACCCCTTCAGTGCCATGACCCGGGGTGTGAGGGTCGGGAACCCCTTCAGTGACATGACCTGGGGTGTGATGGCCGGGCACCCCTTCAGTGACATGACCCGGGGTGTGAGGGCCGGGAACCGCTTCAACCCCATGACCTGTGGTGTGAGGGCCGGGCACCCCTTTAGTTCCATGACCCGGGGTGTGAGGGCCGTTCACCCCTTCAGTTCCACGACCCGGGGTGTG
Source organism: Homarus americanus (assembly GCF_018991925.1). Classification (NCBI taxonomy): domain Eukaryota; kingdom Metazoa; phylum Arthropoda; class Malacostraca; order Decapoda; family Nephropidae; genus Homarus; species Homarus americanus. The sequence continues at coordinate 2,868 of NW_024741825.1, read as the reverse complement.
AGGGCCGGGCACCCCTTCAGTGTCATGAACCGGGGTGTGAGTGCCGGACTCCCTTTCAGTGCCATGAAACGGGGTGTGAGGGCCGGGCACCCCAACAGTGCTGCAAACCGGGGTGTGAGGGCCGAGCACCCCTGCACATGACCCGTTGTGTGAGGGTCGGGCACCCCTTCAGCGCCATGACCCAGAGTGTTAGGGCCGGGCTCGATTTCAGTGCCAAGATTCGGGGTGTGAGGGCCGGGCACCCCATCAGCACCATGACCCGGGGTGTGATGGCCGGGAACCGCTTCAACCCCATGCCCAGGGGTGTGAGGGCCGGGCACCCCTTCAGTGACATGACCTGGGGTGTGAGGGCCAGACACCCCTCCAGCATCCATGACCCGGGGTGTGAGGGCCGGGAACCGCTTCAACCCCAAGACCCGTGGTGTGAGGGCCGGGCACCCCTTCAGTGCCATGACCCGGGGTGTGAGGGCCGTTCACCCCTTCAGTTCCATGAAACGGGGTTTGAGGGCCGGGCACCCCTACAGTGCTGCAAACTGGGGTGTGAGGGCCGGGCACCCCTTCACATGGCCCGGGGTGTGAGGGTCAGGCACATCTTCGGTGCCATGACCCGGGGTGTGAGGGCCGGGCACCCCTTCAGTGACATGACCTGGGGTGTGAGGGCCGGGCACCCTTTCAGTGACATGACCCGGGGTGTGAGGGCCTGGCACCCCTCCAGCACCATAACCCGGGGTGTGAGGGCCGGGAACCGCTTCAACCCCATGACCGGGGGTGTGAGGGCCGGGCACCCCTTTAGCTCCATGACTCGGGGTGTGAGGGCCAGTCACCCCTCCAGCACAATGACCCGGAGTGTGAGGTCCGGGCACCCCTTCAGTGTCATGAACCGGGGTGTGAGGGCCGGGCACCTCCCTACAGTGCTAGTGAACCGGGGTGTGAGGGCCGGGCACCCCTTCACATGATCCGGGGTGTCAGGGTCGGGCACCCCTTCAGCGCCATGAATCGGGGTGTGAGGGTCGGGCACCCCCTTCAGCACCATGACCCTGGATGTCAGGGCCGGGCTCGATTTCAGTGCCATGAATCTAGGTGTGAGGCCCTGGCGCGATTTCAGTACCATGATTCGGGGTGTGAGGGTCGGGCACCTCATCAGCACCAGGACCTGTGGTGTAAGAGCCGGGAACCACTTCAACCCCATGACCCGGGGTGTGAGGGCCAGGCACCCCTTTAGGTCCATGACCCGGGGTGTGAATGCCGGGCACCCCTTAAGTGACATGACCCGGGGTGTGATGGCCGGGCACCCCTCCAGCACCATGACCCGGAGTGTGAGGGCCGGGCACCCCTTCAGTGAAATGAATCGGGGTGTGAGGGCCGGACACCCCTTCAGTGAAATGAATCGGGGTGTGAGGGCCGGGCACTCCTTCATCACCATGACCCAGAGTGCTAGGGCCGTTAACCGCTTCAACCCCATGACCCGGGGTGTAAGGGCCGGGCATCCCTTTAGTGACATGACCCAGGGTGTGAGGGCCGGGCACCCTTTCAGTGCCATGAATAGGGGTGTGAAAGCCGGACACCCCTTCAGCACCATGACCCGGGGTGTGAGGGCCAGGCACCCCTTCAATACATGACCCGGGGTGTGAGGGCCGTGCACCCCTTCAGTGACATGACCTGGGGTGTGAGGGCCGGGCACCCTTTAAGTGAAATGACCCGGGGTGTGAGGGCCGGGAACCGCTTTAACCCCATGACCCGTGGTGTGAGGCCCGGGCACCCCTTTAGGTCCACTTCCCGGGGTGTGAGGGCCGGGCACCCCTTCAGTGCCATGCGACCCGGGGTGGAGGCTGGCACCTTCAGTGTCATGAAACGGGGTGTGGGTCCGGGCACCCTTTCAGTGTTTTTGAAACGGGAGTGTGAAGGCCGGGCACTTTACAGTAAGCGCAGAACCGGGGTGTGAGGGTTGGGCACCCCTTCACATGACCCGGGTGTGAGGGTAGGCACCCCTTCAAGAAAGGCGAATCGGGGTGTGAAGGCCGGGCACCCCTACAGTGCTGTGAACCGGGGTGTGAGGGTCGGACACCTCATCAGCACCATGACCCATGGTGTAAGGGCCAGGAACCGCTTCAACCCCATGAACCAGGGTATGAGGGCCGGGCACCACTTTAGGTCCATGACCCGGCGTGTGAGGGCCGTGCACCTCTTCAGTGAAATGACCCGGGATGTAAGGGCTGGGCACCCCTTTAGTGACATGACCCTGGGTGTGAGGGCCGGGCACCCCTCCAGCACCATGACCCGGAGTGTGAGAGCCGGGCACCCCTTCAGTGCCATGAACCGGGTTGTGAGGGCCGGGCACCCCTTCAGCCCCATGACCCGGGGTGTGAGGGCCGGGCACCCGCTTAGGTCTATGATCAAGGGTGTGAGGGCCGGGCATACCTTCAGTGCCATCGCCAGGGGTGTGACGGCCGGTCACCGCTTCAGTGCCATGAATCGTGGTGTGAGGGCCTGGCACCCCTTCAGTGACATGAACCGGGGCGTCAGGGCCGGACACCCCTTTAGTGCCATGAAACGGGGTGTGAGGCCCGGGCACCTACAAAGGTGAACTGGGGTGCAGGGTTGGCACCTCTGCACATGACCTGTTAGGTGAGGGTCGGGCACTTCTTCAGCGCCATGACCCAGAGGTTAGGGGCTGGGCCTGATTTCAGTGCCATGATTCGGGGTGTGAGGGTCGGGCACCCCATCAGCACCATGTCCCCGGGTGTGATGGCCGGGAACCGCTTCAACCCCATGCCCAGGGGTGTGAGGGACGGGCACCCCTTCAGTGACATGACCTGGGGTGTGAGGGCCAGACACCCCTCCAGCATCCATGACCCGGGGTGTGAGGGC
>NW_024741824.1:0-4923 GCF_018991925.1 Homarus americanus | reverse complement strand
GGTGTATTTGAGGAAGAAGGTGTATTTGTGGAAGACAGTGTATTTGAGGAAGACAGTGTACTTGAGGAAGACAGTGTATTTGAGGAAGAAGGTGTATTTGAGGAAGACAGTGTATTTGAGGAAGACAGTGTATTTGAGGAAACAGTGTACTTGAGGAAGACAGTGTACTTGAGGAAGACAGTGTATTTGAGGAAGAAGGTGTATTTGAGGAAGAAGGTGTATTTGAGGAAGACAGTGTATTTGAGGAAACAGTGTACTTGAGGAAGACAGTGTACTTGAGGAAGACAGTGTATTTGAGGAAGAAGGTGTATTTGAGGAAGAGAGTGTATTTAAGGAAGAAGGTGTATTTGAGGAAGTCGGTGTATTTGAGGAAGACAGTGTATTTGAGGAAGACAGTGTATTTGAGGAAGAGAGTGTATTTAAGGAAGAAGGTGTATTTGAGGAAGTCGGTGTATTTTGATGGAAATATTGAAAGGGTATTCGATAAATAGTTGCGTATTTGTAAAATATTGCGTATTTGAGGAAAGACAGTGTATTTGATAAAGACAGCGCATTTGTGAAGACAAGGCATTTGAGGAACACAGTGTATTTGAGGAAATATTATGTATTTGAGGAAGAGAGTGTATTTGATAATATATGTATTTACGAAGAAGGTATCGAGTGTAAATATTGCGTATTTGTGGGAAGATAGTGCATTTGAGGAAGACAGGTATTTGGAGGAAGACAGTGTATTTGAGGAAGAGAGTGTATTTGAGGAAGAGATATTTGGAGTGAAGAAGGTGTATTTGTGGAAGACAGTGTATTTGAGGAAGAAGGTGTATTTTGTGGAAGACAAGGTATTTGAGGAACATAGTGTATTTGAGGAAGACAGTATTTGAGGAAGAGAGTGTATTTGAGGAAGACAGTGTATTTGAGGAAGAAGGTGTATTTGTGGAAGACAGTGTATTTGAGGAAGACAGTGTATTTGAGGAAGACAGTGTATTTGTGGAAGACAGTGTATTTGAGGAAGACAGTGTATTTGAGGAAGACAGTGTATTTGAGGAAGAGAGTGTATTTGAGGAAGAGAGTGTATTTGAGGAAGAAGGTGTATTTGAGGAAGACAGTGTATTTGAGGAAGACAGTGTATTTGAGGAAGACAGTGTATTTGAGGAAGACAGTGTATTTGAGGAAAAGAGTGTACTTGAGGAAGACAGCGTATTTGAGGAAGACAGTGTATTTGAGGAAGACAGTGTACTTGAGGAAGACAGTGTACTTGAGGAAAAGAGTGTACTTGAGGAAGACAGTGTATTTGAGGAAGACAGTGTATTTGAGGAAGAGAGTGTATTTAAGGAAGAAGGTGTATTTGAGGAAGACAGTGTATATGAGGAAGCGAGTGTATTTGAGGAAGACAGTGTATTTGAGGAAGAAAGTGTATTTGAGGAAGAAAGTGTATTTGTGGAAGAGAGTGTATTTGTGGAAGAGTGTATTTGAGGAAGACAGTGTATTTAAGGAAGACAGTGTATTTGAGGAAGAAAGTGTATTTGAGGAAGAAAGTGTATTTGAGGAAGAGAGTGTATTTGAGGAAGACAGTGTATTTGAGGAAGAAAGTGTATTTGAGGAAGAAGGTGTATTTGAGGAAGACAGTGTATTTGAGGAAGACAGTGTATTTGAGGAAGAGAGTGTATTTAAGGAAGACAGTGTATTTGAGGAAGAAAGTGTATTTGAGGAAGAAAGTGTATTTGAGGAAGAAGGTGTATTTGAGGAAGAAAGTGTATTTAAGGAAGACAGTGTGTATGAGGAAGTCGGTGTATTTGTGGAAGAAAGTGTATTTGAGGAAGACAGTGTATTTGAGGAAGAAAGTGTATTTGAGGAAGAAAGTGTATTTGAGGAAGAAAGTGTATTTGAGGAAGCGAGTGTATTTGAGGAAGGGAGTGTATTTGAGGAAGAAGGTGTATTTGAGGAAGTCGGTGTATTTGAGGAAGACAGTGTATTTGAGGAAGACAGTGTATATGAGGAAGTCGGTGTATTTGAGGAAGACAGTGTATTTGAGGAAGAGAGTGTATTTGAGGAAGAGAGTGTATTTGAGGAAGAAGGTGTATTTGAGGAAGAAAGTGTATTTGAGGAAGACAGTGTATTTGAGGAAGAAAGTGTATTTGAGGAAGACAGTGTATTTGAGGAAGAGAGTGTATTTGAGGAAGCGAGTGTATTTGAGGAAGGGAGTGTATTTGAGGAAGAAGGTGTATTTGAGGAAGTCGGTGTATTTGAGGAAGACAGTGTATTTGAGGAAGACAGTGAGGAAGTCGGTGTATTTGAGGAAGACAGTGTATTTGAGGAAGACAGTGTATTTGAGGAAGACAGTGTGTATGAGGAAGCGGTGTATTTGAGGAAGATGAAAGTATTTGGAGGAAGAGAGTGTATTTGAGGAAGAGAGTGTATTTGAGGAAGTCGTGTATTTGAGGAAGACAGTATTTTATGGAAGACAGTATTTGAGGAAGAGAGTGCATTTGAGTAAAGTCGGGTGTATTTGATGTTATGCATTTGAGGAAGATGAAAGTAAAAGAGAAGACAGTGTATTTGAGGAAGAGAGTGTATTTGAGGAAGTCGGTGTATTTGAGGAAGAGAGTGTATTTGAGGAAGTCGGTGTATTTGAGGAAGACAGTGTATTTGAGGAAGAGAGTGTATTTGAGGAAGAGAGTGTATTTGAGGAAGACAGTGTGTATGAGGAAGTCGGTGTATTTGAGGAAGACAGTGTATTTGAGGAAGAGAGTGTATTTGAGGAAGAGAGTGTATTTGAGGAAGTCGGTGTATTTGAGGAAGACAGTGTATTTGAGGAAGACAGTGTATATGAGGAAGTCGGTGTATTTGAGGAAGACAGTGTATTTGAGGAAGAGAGTGTATTTAAGGAAGAAGGTGTATTTGAGGAAGACAGTGTATTTGTGGAAGAGAGTGTATTTGAGGAAGTCGGTGTATTTGAGGAAGACAGTGTATTTGAGGAAGACAGTGTATTTGAAGAAGAGAGTGTATTTGAGGAAGAGAGTGTATTTGAGGAAGAGAGTGTATTTGAGGAAGTCGGTGTATTTGAGGAAGACAGTGTATTTGAGGAAGACAGTGTATATGAGGAAGTCGGTGTATTTGAGGAAGACAGTGTATTTGAGGAAGACAGTGTACTTGAGGAAGACAGTGTACTTGAGGAAGACAGTGTACTTGAGGAAAAGAGTGTATTTGAGGAAGAAGGTGTATTTGAGGAAGACAGTGTATATGAGGAAGTCGGTGTATTTGAGGAAGACAGTGTATTTGAGGAAGAGAGTGTATTTGTGGAAGAGAGTGTATTTGAGGAAGACAGTGTATTTGAGGAAGACAGTGTATTTGAGGAAGACAGTGTATTTGAGGAAGACAGTGTATTTGAGGAAGACAATGTACTTAAGGAAGACAGTATATTTGAGGAAGATAGTGTATTTGAGGAAGGTGAGTGTATTTGAGGAAGATTGTGTATTTGAGGAAGAGAGTGTATTTGAGGAAGACAGTGTACTTGAGGAAGACAGTGTACTTGAGGAAGACAGTGTCCTTGAGGAAGACAGTGTACTTGAGGAAGACAGTGTCCTTGAGGAAGACAGTGTACTTGAGGAAGACAGTGTACTGTACCCGAAGGCGACTGTGACGACTCTGGCTCCTGAATTGATGACGTTGGTCATGACGTCGCTGATGTGCGGTTTTTTCGTTTCCTCTCCGTCAGTAATTAAGAGAATGATGGCGTTCTTCTTGTCCTTGATCACCAGCGGCTGCCAGCGTGTGGGAGAACAAGTGATTAACCAGTTACTAATGATCAAGTCTGAGACGTACTACCCAAACTTAGACACAGATTTTGTTTTTTTTATAATATCTCTCTCTCTCTCTCTCTCTCTCTCTGAAATTGAAATTGCAATCGAAATGTAAATACTTTATTGACAATAGAACTATAACATCAAAAGGACAGGGTAGTATAGTACTCCCACCCTCACCTTTGTCATCTACTTCTGGGGTTTACAAAAAGTTATAAATATTTTAACAATATTTTGCACCAATGAAATAGTTCATTTTAGCATGAACACCGTACTACATTAAAAGAGCAGATAATGTAATCTTACACAAAGATAAATGTCATATGCTTGGAGCAAAATGTTTATACAAGAATTATTTTAATTTTTCCATTATTAATCATCCAACAAACTTGTTTCCTTAAAGTAGTGATCTCACTGTTCCTGGATGGTTGGATTTTTTCACATGCTAATACATAATGTTGTAGTGTATGGGCATCCCTAAGACGACACAGTTGGCCCGCCCCTCCAGTAATATTTGTATCTCAATCTTAGTCTCATTATAACAGTATCAACAGATGGTAAGTTAGTCCCGTAAGTTACATTGGTGTTTTGTAAAACATACAAATAATAATGCTGAAAACTCTCGCTACATACGGCAGTCACTTCTCTTCTTGCTTTTTCCCATTCCTCTCTTTTTCTTTTTATTTCCCTCTTTATCGTTCTAATACTTCCATTGCTAACAATATCTATATACATATTTTTTTCTGCAGCTTTTTTGGCCAAATTTTCAGCCATTTCATTTTAATGAATCTCCACATGTGATGGAATCCATACAAACTGCACAGTACATTCCATTTCTTGCATTACTATGACCAGTCGTTTACAGATATTAACAATATGAAAGTTACATGGATTTTAACTCTTCAAAGCTTCCAATGCACTTTTACTATTTACAAAAATATTTATATTTCTTTACATTTCTCAATAGCAACCTGAAGTCCACAAACTGGTGGAATTTCGCCAAAATTATTGTAAAAGTTTCGGAATATAACATAATATGTTATATAATGACCCCAATATATACTGTAATTGCATAATATATTTACAAACGCATTTGTAATTATCGTGTTTATAAATGCTAAATGCA
>NW_024741823.1:0-18641 GCF_018991925.1 Homarus americanus | reverse complement strand
ATAGCAGACACGGGGAAGACGAACAACAAGAGGAGAAGAGTTAGAAGAAAATCAACCTCAAGCTAAGAAGAAGAATACCAAGACATTTCCTCCAAACAAGAAAACAACACACACACAATCAAGCCGACCAAACACTGAGAAACCATGGCGGAACCCAACATGCACCGGACGCTTGACCTGACTCTATCCTGCCGCATCCAGGCGAGTTGCTGCTTAAAGTCCCTCACGCAAGCGCTGTTTAGCCACTGCACCTATTCTATCCTCCTAAAATTCACTTCAATCCCCCCTGCCACTAGCATGTTATGTATGTATGTATGTATGTATGTATGAATGAATGCTAACTGCAACTTTGCGTATTAAAACTCATTACTCTTACCGAAGTAATATAGTGCGTGGTTATGTTATGTCATGTTAGGACAGATTATAAACTACATTGGGTTACATTTCGTGAGGTTCGGTGACGCTACAGGAAGTTAGGTGAGGTACCTGGAGGTTAGGTGAATGTTGACTGACTGACTGACAATTATTAGGAAGTGGTTCCAACACGTTCACACACAACCTATACTCATACCACAAGTCCAGAATTAGAGAGGATCATGTTATTGGATATATTTTCAACGATTTACTCAGTGTCTAACCAACTCTTTAGCGATTTAAATGTGGACCTAAAATTAGGTCCGTATATTTGTTTGTCGTGGTGGTGGTGGTGGTGTGCGCCCGTCCATCAGGTTGATTAACCAACAAAACCATAAAGGGTGCGGCCCTGCCGTTTCAGGGCATACACCACATCCATGGCGGTGACGGTCTTCCTTTTTGCGTGCTCGGTGTAGGTGACGGCGTCACGGATGACGTTCTCCAGAAACACCTTGAGGACGCCGCGGGTCTCCTCGTAGATGAGGCCGGATATACGTTTAACACCTCCACGCCGAGCTAGACGACGAATGGCGGGCTTGGTGATACCCTGGATGTTGTCACGAAGCACCTTACGATGACGCTTGGCGCCACCCTTTCCAAGTCCCTTGCCTCCTTTGCCTCGTCCAGTCATGTTGTTGTGGTTGCTACTACAGGTGGTCCTGGTGTGGCTTCGCCGAATCGAATCGGAAAATGCTAGTGACAGGGGGGAAGGAGGTTCAGGAGAAGAATAAAGGGAGGATTGAAGTGAATTTTAGGAGGAGAGAACAGATGCAGTGGCTAAACACCGCTTGCGTGAGGGATTATAAGATGGGGGCAGCAGCAACAACCCGGCTGGACGCGGCAGGGAGGCGACAAGACAAGGCCAGGCTAGCGTCAGGTCAAGCGTCAGGTCAAGCGTCAGGTCAGGCGTCAGGTGCGTGTTGGGTTGGGCAATGGATGTTCAGTGCTTGGTCGGCTTGATTGTGTTTGGTTTCTTGTGTGGAGGGGATGTCTTGGTCTTCTTAGCTTGATGTCGATTTTCTTCTCTCTCTCCTTCTCTTCTTGCTCTCTTGAATTGTCCATTCGTTTGTGTTTGGGTCTTCTTGTTCGTCTTCCTCGTATTTTAAGTCCTCATAGGTGTGGAAGAATTCAGAGAGGGAGAGGTTGACCACGTGGGCTTCAGCACCACTGGCCGCGTGGGCTTCAGCACCACGGGCCACGTGGTGTTCTTGGTTCTGTGTGGTGGGCTGCTTCTGTTGAGTTTTCTTTTCTTGGTTTTTCTTTACTGCTGGTTTTTTCTTTTCTTGGGAGCGTACAGCAAGGAGGGGCTCTTTGTAGCTCAGTTTTTTCTCAAGACGAGCCTTGGCTACCCTGCATTCCTCCTTCCATCTGGGGCAGGTCCGGTCGGCGGAGGAGTGTGGGCCACCACAGGCAACGCATTTTTTCTCTGTGTTGGGGCAGGCCGTGTAGCGGTGTCCAGGGCTGCTACACATGGAGCAGGTGTCTTCCTGCGCCTCACACTTGTTTACAGTGTGTCCATAGTGCTGGCATTTGTAACACCGTTTCGGTCTGCAGTAGGGCTTGACTGGCATAGTTACCCACGCCAGTTGAGCTTCCTTGGGTAGGGTGGAGTGGTGTCCGATGAGGGCAGTGGTGTCGGACAGCTTCTTCACAACTTGGAGCTGCTGCTCCTTGAGGAGCTCACTCAGCTCTGCTTTGTCCATGTGGGCAATTTCGGCGTGGGAGATTACACCCAGCTTCAAGTTGTCCCACATGAAGGCAAACATTTTAAAAGGAATGCCGTTGATGTCTGGGATCTCCGTGAGTTGAGCGGGCATGCCCATCTCGGCGAAGGTGATCTTGATGTCACCATGGAGCTTTAGGCGTTCTACCTTGGTGACCCCCACGATCCCATTAGCTTCGAAAAACTTCTGGAGAACTAGGAGGTTTAGTTTCTTGGGGCAGGTCGGCGTGTCCGGACGTATCCGCGCCACGTTAACAAACTCGTATCCGTTCATGGTGAGGGAGAGAGAGTGTCTGGCTTCGCCCACGGTTTGGTGGGAGTAGGTGGCGTGCTGTGGACGCAGCGGTAGTATCGTTCATCCAAGGCCGTCCCTCCCTCTTGGAGGTGGGGCGTAGCTTGCGGATGACGCATGCGGCACTCGTGGCTAATGAGGTGGCCACTGAGGTGGAGAATGTCTGTATATAAGCCCGCCCGCCTGCCGGGCCGCCCGTATTGACTATTTCGTCGTCGAGATGGCCCGTACTAAACAGACTGCCCGCAAGTCCACTGGAGGCAAGGCTCCACGGAAGCAGCTTGCCACCAAGGCAGCTCGCAAGTCCGCCCCAGCCACCGGTGGTGTCAAGAAGCCCCATCGTTACAGGCCCGGAACCGTCGCCCTTCGTGAGATCCGTCGTTACCAGAAGAGCACAGAGCTACTCATCAGGAAGCTGCCCTTCCAGCGCCTGGTGCGTGAGATCGCCCAGGATTTCAAGACCGACCTGCGCTTCCAGTCGTCTGCCGTCATGGCTCTGCAGGAAGCCTCTGAGGCTTACCTGGTGGGTCTTTTCGAGGACACCAACCTGTGTGCCATTCACGCCAAGCGCGTTACCATCATGCCCAAGGACATCCAGCTGGCCCGGCGCATCCGCGGAGAGCGTGCTTAAGTCCTCTTCCTTGGGGAAAAAGAAAAAGCACAACAAAACCTACCAGACATCTATAACTCGGCCCTTCTCAGGGCCAAAGAACTGTTCTGAAGATAATTTTCCTGACAATCGAAATGGTTGGTGGTAGGAGAGCGTTAATTTCGGTTACCCAAATCGCCTAACGGTAAGGTGGTAACAGTCGTGCAGGCACGAATGTATAGTAGGTCATCAATTCGGGAGGTGGGTGGGTGCAAAAAACAAGAGCTAGTAACAAATTAATATATAAAGAATAAGTAAGTAAATAAATAACTAAAATAAAAGAAAATTCAATAAAATAAAATAAAATGAATTGTTTACATGAAATAGGCGTGCTGCAAACAAGAAATGAAACCCAAACACACTCCATGTATGTCACTTTGCAGTGGGTGTAAAAGTACTCCACGCAGAATTTATTTATTTATTTATTATGTTTCGATTTAGTCCGGTTTCTACGCCAATAGAGAATGCAGATTATTATAATTTTTTTTTTTTTTTATTTCCCTCTCAATATATCACTGTCGGTAACTGTCTCTTTAACATGTAACTGTGGCTCCGATGGAGCCGATTAAGTTGTAGTAGTGGGATGGCGTGTTTGTTGTGCACAAGCAACCTCTTACTTGGAAGAGGTGTACTTGGTGACAGCCTTGGTGCCCTCAGACACGGCATGCTTGGCCAGTTCACCGGGCAGCAAGAGTCGGACAGCTGTCTGGATTTCCCGACTTGTAATGGTGGAGCGTTTGTTGTAGTGCGCCAGGCGGGAAGCCTCGGCAGCGATGCGCTCGAAGATGTCGTTCACGAAAGAGCTCATGATGGACATAGCTTTGGAGGAGACTCCTGTGTCGGGGTGCACTTGCTTCAGTACCTTGTAGATGTAGATGCTGTAGCTTTCCTTCCTCCTGCGCTTCTTCTTCTTGTCACCCTTGGCAATGGCCTTCTGGGCCTTTCCAGCCTTCTTGGCAGCCTTTCCGGAAGTTTTGGGAGGCATGGCGGCACAGTTACTCGTGGCGCGGAGCGAGAGAATTGAAAACTGGCCCGACTAACTTTTCCTTATATACCGAGCGGGCCGCTCAGGATCAGACTGGCTGCAGCTACGGCTCTCTTACATTGGTTGGGTCTGCGAGACGGCCACCTGGCCTGATCCTGAGCTTGGTATAAAAGACCAAGGTGGCGGGCGGAAATTTAACTCCTATCACGAAAAGCAGCAGCAGCAACATGTCAGGACGCGGCAAGGGAGGCAAGGTGAAGGGCAAGTCAAAGTCCCGTTCTAGCAGGGCCGGACTCCAGTTCCCCGTGGGTAGGATCCACCGTCTCTTGCGTAAAGGCAACTATGCTGAGCGTGTTGGTGCAGGTGCACCTGTGTACCTTGCAGCCGGCATGGAGTACCTGGCAGCAGAAGTGCTCGAGCTGGCCGGTAACGCCGCCCGCGACAACAAGAAGACCCGCATTATCCCGCGTCATCTTCAGCTTGCCATTCGCAATGACGAGGAGCTGAACAAGCTCCTGTCTGGAGTCACCATTGCCCAAGGGGGTGTCCTTCCTAACATCCAAGCTGTGCTCCTCCCCAAGAAGACAGAGAAGAAATAAGAACCCAAGGTTCGTTCACACAAGACAACCTAGCCAAACAGGCTCCTTTCGGAGCCACAGGATATCACTTAAAGAGAGAAATATACGACATCAACGTTTTGCAGGATAACACTCTTGCTTTTCAGTCTGGTTCATTGACAGTACACATTTAGCAGCAGCATACATTGGAGTCATATTGTAATTGTAGACTAATCAGTGTGGGCTAGCTAGCCAATTTGGGATAAACAGCAAGAATGTAATGTCCTCAATGAAGTAATGACATAGTTCAAGATACAATAAGTGAGGTGGCCTGAAGTCTTTGACAGTGTCACATTCAATAATATAGTGCTTTAAAGGTGTATCACAAAGTTTACATGCTGAGTGTTCCGGTATGGGTACAGCGTTACTAACTAGCCAGATGTGTCTGTATCCTAACCTAATTCTGGCCACGACTACATCACACAGGCAAGTTGTTTGGACACTCTTCCTAGCCCCCTTGGTCCCTGTTCACCTACCTACTGTAGCAGTAAGTAGGTACCTGTTGTAAATCGAAAGGTTGCCAATTCGTAATCATGGAAAGTTGATTGAGCTTCTAAACTTGAACTGACATAATCCGAGGAGTGGTGATCCGAGGATCACAGACACTATCTCTCCCACTACAAATCCCTTCCTAACCTCCTGCTCCTTCCTCTGTCCTCCCCAAATTTAACCATGCTATCGCAAAGGTAATAATACAGGTAGAGACAACAACATATTTTCCTATTGTCTTATTATATATTAATAACAGAAACGCTGCCGCCATCCCGGAGGCTATACATTGTCTCACTGTTCATTACCTCCACAATTCTTCCTCTTACTTCTTCTTCCATCAATACTTTATTAACGGTGTATGTAAGTTTCACCATGTATTGCACTACAGCGGTAGAGCAAAGTATATTTTGTTAGCAATAAACCAAAAGCATATTTTATGGCCTAATCATCACTACATAGAACACCACCCATAAAGCATGATACTAGTAGACCACAAACTGCTATAAACACCCAAAGCATATTTTATTGCCTAATCATCACTACATAGAACACCACTCATAAAGCATGATACTATTAGACCACAAACTGCTATAAACCCCAATAATATAATAGACTATACTAGTGACTATAATTGTGTTACCCAATATTTTACGAAATAATACTATAAAACATAATAATAAACACACTATTAGTGTATATTAGTTGAATGCACAATCTGATGAGAAGTAAAAAAAACAACAACAACATAACAATAACCTATAAAGAGTGTAGAGTATTTTTGTGCAAACTATTATACTAGTAGATGGTCTAAGATAACTGTATGTGAAGGAAAAGGTGTGCTCTCCACTCAAACTTTTTTTTTATGAAATCTCCTACTCCCCAGCTGAGCGGTACGCCCAATGGGAAACAAAACGTGGCTAATATAACACGCCGCCCGCCAGCTCTGGCTCGGTGAATAGGAATCAGTAATCGTGCGGAGTATAAACAACACCGCCGCCAATGTGCTCCTCCCATCTCTGAGGAAATCTGGCGGGCAACTTTGTATTATATTAGCATGTAATAATAATAACAATAATAATAATAATAATACTACTACTAATAATAATAATAATAATAATATTAATAATAATAATATTAATAATAATAACATGCAATTTCATTTTATAACACATACTAACAAAATAGTGTATAGCCTACTATACTTAACTATAATAGGTTAGGTTGCGTAGGAGGATCTAAAAAGTACAGTAGTATATACACACACACACACACACACATACATATAGACAACAAACTAAATTAGAAACCACACGTCAGTGAAGTTATCACATCCTCCAGTTTCTGTCTCCACCTCCTACGCCGACTCAAGTCCCTCGGTGTTCCTGCACACGAGCTCCTCAGTGTTTACACAACATTCATACTTCCCAAGCTCACCTATGCCTCCTCCACCTGGTCTTCCTCCCTAAATGCCACACAACGTAAACACCTAGAAAAAGTGCAAAAGAGGCCATGCAAGATTATTCTCTACCCTTCCTACTCCACATATCAAGAAGCGCTCAACACACTGACCGACCCTTTAGACTCTCACTGACCATCACCACGACCTCATCTGCAAATTTGGTAAGAAGCTTCTACACCGGCTCCTACTACCACCTGAGATCCCTAGTCCGAGAATTGCTCTTCGACACCACAACCGCATCCAGCCCAGCCCATACGTGCACGAACTGATCGCTATAAGAACAGCCCAGTCCCAACCATTGTAAAAATTATCGATAACTTGTAATAAATCAGTGTACTCACTCCCAGTAAACACTACTCCTTGCACTGTCACTATGCTGAAATGAACTGTAGTTTGAGCTTTTCCCCAGCTAGTTATTATATGTCTTATTTGTGTCACTCATGTTACTTGTATATTATTTGTAATTCGTAACCCATTCCCCAAATATGTAACTGTATATTTTCAGCCTTCTTGCTGCCAAGCACTTTCAATAAACCGTTAATTATTATTATTATTATTATTATTATTATTTATATGTTGGCCCATACCAACTCACTCCCCTGAACCCTCCTCCCCACCGGACTATCAACAAGTTCTTGCCATAAGGTACTACCTCATTTGGCAAAGGAATGGAACCAGTGATGAATAGTGGTGAACAGTGCTTAACTCAGTGAAAAACAACTCGGCAGTTGAGTCTTACCCAAGCTAGCTAACCACCGTCACACAGTGAGGTCCCAGGTACCCAGTTATACTTCCCCTGAGACTCCACGATAGAGAGGCCTGGGACCACACCTCACCCACTTGAATGAGTGAGTCATGTCGACCACGTGGTGTCCCCAAGATGCTACGACAACACGTAGTGAATGTTTTGCTACAGCATCATCATGTGAATTTCCTCATAACACCATCTGTGGTGCAACTGCCACATCATCAGGCCCCCCATAACGCCATCTGAAACATTAAGACCATTTGTCTGGTGTTCAACACCTCACCCACATGAGATCTATGCGTGCAAACATTAATCTGTATGTTCACTGTGTGCTCCTTCACCTTTCTCTAATGAGGGCTTTTGTTAAACCACCAATGTATGTACTAAGTCAATTGTGTCCAATGTATACTTTCGAAAAGCCCTTGTTTGGGTTAGGTAGGAGAGAGTAGTCGTCATTATTGTCCAAGCCACATTATCTATTTCTATATATAAGTAATGTAGGCTGGTTTTTAAATACCTCACTCCCCTAACGGTGCCGTTTGTATATTAAGAAATACCGAAGCCATACAGTACAACACCAGCGAATATGAAGTATCACTGTAACCGGCAACTGTTACTCACTCATACCTACATACATATATAGAGTCTTTACAGAATGATAGCAGACACGGGGAAGACGAACAACAAGAGGAGAAGAGTTAGAAGAAAATCAACTTCAAGCTAAGAAGAAGAATACCAAGACATTTCCTCCAAACAAGAAAACAACACACACAATCAAGCCGACCAAACACTGAGAAACCATGGCGGAACCCAACATGCACCGGACGCTTGACCTGACTCTATCCTGCCGCATCCAGGCGAGTTGCTGCTTAAAGTCCCTCATGCAAGCGCTGTTTAGCCACTGCACCTATTCTATCCTCCTAAAATTCACTTCAATCCCCCCTGCCACTAGCATGTTATGTATGTATGTATGTATGTATGAATGAATGCTAACTGCCACTTTGCGTATTAAAACTCATTACTCTTACCGAAGTAATATAGTGCGTGGTTATGTTATGTCATGTTAGGATAGATTATAAACTACATTGGGTTACATTTCGTGAGGTTCGGTGACGCTACAGGAAGTTAGGTGAGGTACCTGGAGGTTAGGTGAATGTTGACTGACTGACTGACAATTATTAGGAAGTGTCTCAACACGTTCCACACACAACCTATACTCATAGCCCACAAGTCCAGAATTAGAGAGGATCATGTTATTGGATATATTTTCAACGATTTACTCAGTGTCTAACCAACTCTTTAGCGATTTAAATGTGGACCTAAAATTAGGTCCGTATATTTGTTTGTCGTGGTGGTGGTGGTGGTGTGCGCCCGTCCATCAGGTTGATTAACCACCAAAACCATAAAGGGTGCGGCCCTGCCGTTTCAGGGCATACACCACATCCATGGCGTTGACGGTCTTCCTTTTTGCGTGCTCGGTGTAGGTGACGGCGTCACGGATGACGTTCTCCAGAAACACCTTGAGGACGCCGCGGGTCTCCTCGTAGATGAGGCCGGATATACGTTTAACACCTCCACGCCGAGCTAGACGACGAATGGCGGGCTTGGTGATACCCTGGATGTTGTCACGAAGCACCTTACGATGACGCTTGGCGCCACCCTTTCCAAGTCCCTTGCCTCCTTTGCCTCGTCCAGTCATGTTGTTGTGGTTGCTACTACAGGTGGTCCTGGTGTGGCTTCGCCGAATCGAATCGAAAAATGCTAGTGACAGGGGGGAAGGAGGTTCAGGAGAAGAATAAAGGGAGGATTGAAGTGAATTTTAGGAGGAGAGAACAGATGCAGTGGCTAAACACCGCTTGCGTGAGGGATTATAAGATGGGGGCAGCAGCAACAACCCGGCTGGACGCGGCAGGGAGGCGACAAGACAAGGCCAGGCTAGCGCCAGGTCAAGCGTCAGGTCAAGCGTCAGGTCAGGCGTCAGGTGCGTGTTGGGTTGGGCAATGGATGTTCAGTGCTTGGTCGGCTTGATTGTGTTTTGGTTTCTTGTGTGGAGGGGATGTCTTGGTCTTCTTAGCTTGATGTCGATTTTCTTCTCTCTCTCCTTCTCTTTTTGCTCTCTTGAATTGTCCATTCGTTTGTGTTTGGGTCTTCTTGTTCGTCTTCCTCGTATTTTAAGTCCTCATAGGTGTGGAAGAATTCAGAGAGGGAGAGGTTGACCACGTGGGCTTCAGCACCACTGGCCGCGTGGGCTTCAGCACCACGGGCCACGTGGTGTTCTTGGTTCTGTGTGGTGGGCTGCTTCTGTTGAGTTTTCTTTTCTTGGTTTTTCTTTACTGCTGGTTTTTTCTTTTCTTGGGAGCGTACAGCAAGGAGTGCCTCTTTGTAGCTCAGTTTTTTCTCAAGACGAGCCTTGGCTACCCTGCATTCCTCCTTCCATCTGGGGCAGGTCCGGTCGGCGGAGGAGTGTGGGCCACCACAGGCAACGCATTTTTTCTCTGTGTTGGGGCAGGCCGTGTAGCGGTGTCCAGGGCTGCCACACATGGAGCAGGTGTCTTCCTGCGCCTCACACTTGTTTACAGTGGCTTCGCCCACGGTTTGGTGGGAGTAGGTGGCGTGCTGTGGACGCAGCGGTAGTATCGTTCATCCAAGGCCGTCCCTCCCTCTTGGAGGTGGGGCGTAGCTTGCGGATGACGCATGCGGCACTCGTGGCCAATGAGGTGGCCACTGAGGTGGAGAATGTCTGTATATAAGCCCGCCCGCCTGCCGGGCCGCCCGTATTGACTATTTCGTCGTCGAGATGGCCCGTACTAAACAGACTGCCCGCAAGTCCACTGGAGGCAAGGCTCCACGGAAGCAGCTTGCCACCAAGGCAGCTCGCAAGTCCGCCCCAGCCACCGGTGGTGCCAAGAAGCCCCATCGTTACAGGCCCGGAACCGTCGCCTCGCGGGAGATCCGGTCGCACAGAAGAGCACAGGTTACCATCAGGAAGCTGCTCCTTCCAGCCAGCAGCGTGAGATCGCCCAGGATTTCAAGACTGACCTGCGCTGCCAGTCGTCTGCCGTCATGGCTCTGCAGGAAGCCTCTGAGGCTTACCTGGTGGGTCTTTTCGAGGACACCAACCTGTGTGCCATTCACGCCAAGCGCGTTACCATCATGCCCAAGGACATCCAGCTGGCCCGGCGCATCCGCGGAGAGCGTGCTTAAGTCCTCTTCCTTGGGGACAAACAAAAAGCACAACAAAACCTACCAGACATCTATAACTCGGCCCTTCTCAGGGCCAAAGAACTGTTCTGAAGATAATTTTCATGACAATCGAAATGAAGGTGTAGGAGAGTCAGCATTTCGTTACCCAAATCGCCTAACGCTAAGTTGGTAATTAGTCGTGCAGGCACGAATGTATAGTAGGTCATCAATTCGGGAGGTGGGTGGGTGCAAAAAACAAGAGCTAGGAACAAATTAATATATAAAGAATAAGTAAGTAAATAAATAACTAAAATAAAAGAAAATTCAATAAAATAAAATAAAATGAATTGTTTACATGAAATAGGCGTGCTGCAAACAAGAAATGAAACCCAAACACACTCCATGTATGTCACTTTGCAGTGGGTGTAAAAGTACTCCACGCAGAATTTATTTATTTATTTATAATGTTTCGATTTAGTCCTGTTTCTACGCCAATAGAGAATGCAGATTATTATAATTTTTTTTTATTTATTTCCCTCTCAATATATTTGTGTCGGTAACTGTCTCTTTAACATGTAACTGTGGCTCCGAAGGAGCCGATTAAGTTGTAGTAGTGGGATGGCGTGTTTGTTGTGCACAAGTAACCTCTTACTTGGAAGAGGTGTACTTGGTGACAGCCTTGGTGCCCTCAGACACGGCATGCTTGGCCAGTTCACCGGGCAGCAAGAGTCGGACAGCGGTCTGGATTTCCCGACTTGTAATGGTGGAGCGTTTGTTGTAGTGCGCCAGGCGGGAAGCCTCGGCAGCGATGCGCTCGAAGATGTCGTTCACGAAAGAGTTCATGATGGACATAGCTTTGGAGGAGACTCCTGTGTCGGGGTGCACTTGCTTCAGTACCTTGTAGATGTAGATGCTGTAGCTTTCCTTCCTCCTGCGCTTCTTCTTCTTGTCACCCTTGGCAATGGCCTTCTGGGCCTTTCCAGCCTCCTTGGCAGCCTTTCCGGAAGTTTTGGGAGGCATGGCGGCACAGTTACTCGTGGCGCGGAGCGAGAGAATTGAAAACTGGCCCGACTAACTTTTCCTTATATACCGAGCGGGCCGCTCAGGATCAGACTGGCTGCAGCTACGGCTCTCTTACATTGGTTGGGTCCGCGAGACGGCCACCTGGCCTGATCCTGAGCTTGGTATAAAAGACCAAGGTGGCGGGCGGAAATTTAACTCCTATCACGAAAAGCAGCAGCAGCAACATGTCAGGACGCTGCAAGGGAGGCAAAGTGAAGGGCAAGTCAAAGTCCCGTTCTAGCAGGGCCGGACTCCAGTTCCCCGTGGGTAGAATCCACCGTCTCTTGCGTAAGGGCAACTATGCTGAGCGCGTTGGTGCAGGTGCCCCTGTGTACCTTGCAGCCGTCATGGAGTACCTGGCAGCAGAAGTGCTCGAGCTGGCCGGTAACGCCGCCCGCGACAACAAGAAGACCCGCATTATCCCACGTCATCTTCAGCTTGCCATTCGCAATGACGAGGAGCTGAACAAGCTCCTGTCTGGAGTCACCATTGCCCAAGGGGGAGTCCTTCCTAACATCCAAGCTGTGCTCCTCCCCAAGAAGACAGAGAAGAAATAAGAACCCAAGGTTCGTTCACACAAGACAACCTAACCAAACAGGCTCCTTTCGGAGCCACAGGATATCACTTAAAGAGAGAAATATACGACATCAACGTTTTGCAGGATAACACTCTGTGCAAATTGAGTGAAATTGATTTTGAATGGTGTAGATGTGAAGGGCGGTTGTGGGGGCCTGGGGTGGGGGACTTAAACGGGACTTAGAAGGGCGCAGAAGCAGAAGCAGAAGCAGAAGCAGCAGCAGCAGCAGCAAGGGAGGCGACCTTATTTTCACTCTGGTTCATTGACAGTACACATTTACCAGCAGCATACATTGGAGTCATATTGTAATTGTAGACTAATCAGTGTGTGGGCTAGCCAATTTGGGATAAACAGCAAGAATGTAATGTCCTCAATGAAGTAATGACATAGTTCAAGATGTCTTTGACAGTGTCACATTCAATAATATAGTGCTTTAAAGGTGTATCACAAAGTTTACATGCTGAGTGTTCCGGTATGGGTACAGCGTTACTAACTAGCCAGATGTGTCTGTATCCTAACCTAATTCTGGCCACGACTACATCACACAGGCAAGTTGTTTGGACACTCTTCCTAGCCCCCTTGGTCCCTGTTCACCTACCTACTGTAGCAGTAAGTAGGTACCTGTTGTAAATCGAAAGGTTGCCAATTCGTAATCAGGGAAAGTTGATTGAGCTTCTAAACTTGAACTGACATAATCCGAGGAGTGGTGATCCGAGGATCACAGACACCATCTCTCCCACTACAAATCCCTTCCTAACCTCCTGCTCCTTCCTCTGTCCTCCCCAAATTTAACCATGCTATCGCAAAGGTAATAATACAGGTAGAGACAACAACATATTTTCCTATTGTCTTATTATATATTAATAACAGAAACGCTGCCGCCATCCCGGAGGCTATACATTGTCTCACTGTTCATTACCTCCACAATTCTTCCTCTTACTTCTTCTTCCATCAATACTTTATTAACGGTGTATGTAAGTTTCACCATGTATTGCACTACAGCGGTAGAGCAAAGTATATTTTGTTAGCAATAAACCAAAAGCATATTTTATTGCCTAATCATCACTACATAGAACACCACCCATAAAGCATGATACTAGTAGACCACAAACTGCTATAAACACCCAAAGCATATTTTATTGCCTAATCATCACTACATAGAACACCACTCATAAAGCATGATACTATTAGACCACAAACTGCTATAAACCCCAATAATATAATAGACTATACTAGTGACTATAATTGTGTTACCCAATATTTTACGAAATAATACTATAAAACATAATAATAAACAAACTATTAGTGTATATTAGTTGAATGCACAATCTGATGAGAAGTAAAAAAAAAAACAACAACATAACAATAACCTATAAAGAGTGTAGAGTATTTTTGTGCAAACTATTATACTAGTAGATGGTCTAAGATAACTGTATGTGAAGGAAAAGGTGTGCTCTCCACTCAAACTTTCTTTTTATGAAATCTCCAACTCCCCAGCTGAGCGGTACGCCCAATGGGAAACAAAACGTGGCACATAACACGCCGCCCGCCAGCTCTGGCTCGGTGAATAGGAATCAGTAATCGGGCGGAGTATAAACAACACCGCCGCCAATGTGCTCCTCCCATCTCTGAGGAAATCTGGTGGGCAACTTAGTATTATATTAGTATGTAATAATAATAACAATAATAAAAATAATAATAATAATAATAATAATACTAATAATAATAAGAATAATAATAATATTAATAATAATAATATTAATAATAATAACATGCAATTACATTTTATAACACATACTAACAAAATAGTGTATAGCCTACTATACTTAACTATAATAGGTTAGGTTGCGTAGGAGGATCTAAAAAGTACAGTAGTATATACACACACACACACACATACATATAGACAACAAACTAAATTAGAAACCACACGCCAGTGAAGTTATCAAATCCTCCAGTTTCCGTCTCCACCTCCTACGCCGACTCAAGTCCCTCGGTGTTCCTGCACACGAGCTCCTCAGTGTTTACACAACATTCATACTTCCCAAGCTCACCTGGTCTTCTTCCCTAAATGCCACACAACGTAAACACCTAGAAAAAGTGCAAAAGAGGCCATGCAAGATTATTCTCTACCCTTCCTACTCCACATATCAAGAAGCGCTCAACACACTGACCGACCCTTTAGACTCTCCCTGACCATCACCACGACCTCATCTGCAAATTTGGTAAGAAGCTTCTACACCATCCCCGACACCGGCTCCTACTACCACCTGAGATCCCTAGTCCGAGAATTGCTCTTCGACACCACAACCGCATCCAGCCCATACGTGCACGAACTGATCTCTATAAGAACAGCCCAGTCCCAACCATTGTAAAAATTATCGATAACTTGTAATAAATCAGTGTACTCACTCCCAGTAAACACTACTCCTTGCACTGTCACTATGTTGAAATGAACTGTAGTTTGAGCTTTTCCCCAGCTAGTTATTATATGTCTTATTTGTGTCACTCATGTTACTTGTATATTATTTGTAATTCGTAACCCATTCCCCAAATATGTAACTGTATATTTTCAGCCTTCTGGCTGCCAAGCACTTCCAATAAACCGTTAATTATTATTATTATTATTATTTATATGTTGGCCGATACCAACTCACTCCCCTGAACCCTCCTCCCCACCGGACTATCAACAAGTTCTTGCCATAAGGTACTACCTCATTTGGCAAAGGAATGGAACCAGTGATGAATAGTGGTGAACAGTGCTTAACTCAGTGAAAAACAACTCGGCAGTTGAGTCTTACCCAAGCTAGCTAACCACCTTCACACAGTGAGGTCCCAGGTACCCGGTTATACTTCCCCTGAGACTCCACGATAGAGAGGCCTGGGACCACACCTCACCCACTTGAATGAGTGAGTCATGTGGACCACGTGGTGTCCCCAAGATGCTACGACACCACGTAGTGAATGTTTTGCTACAGCATCATCATGTGAAGTTCCTCATAACACCATCTGTGAGGTAACTGCTACATCATCAGGCCCCTCATAACGCCATCTACGTGTCTGGTGTTCAACACCTCACCTTACATGATCTATGCGTGCAAACATTAATCTGTATGTTCACTGTGTGCTCCTTCACCTTTCTCTAATGAGGGCTTTTGTTAAACCACCAATGTATGTACTAAGTCAATTGTGTCCAATGTATACTTTCGAAAAGCCCTTGTTTGGGTTAGGTAGGAGAGAGTAGTCGTCATTATTGTCCAAGCCACATTATTTATTTCTATATATAAGTAATGTAGGCTGGTTTTTAAATACCTCAATCCCCTAACGGTGCCGTTTGTATATTAAGAAATACCGAAGCCATACAGTACAACACCAGCGAATATGAAGGATCACTGTAACCGGCAACTGTTACTCACTCATACCTACATACATATATAGAGTCTTTACAGAATGATAGCAGACACGAGGAAGACGAACAACAAGAGGAGAAGAGTTAGAAGAAAATCAACTTCAAGCTAAGAAGAAGAATACCAAGACATTTCCTCCAAACAAGAAAACAACACACACAATCAAGCCGACCAAACACTGAGAAACCATGGCGGAACCCAACATGCACCGGACGCTTGACCTGACTCTATCCTGCCGCATCCAGGCGAGTTGTTGCTTAAAGTCCCTCACGCAAGCGCTGTTTAGCCACTGCACCTATTCTATCCTCCTAAAATTCACTTCAATCCCCCCCTGCCACTAGCATGTTATGTATGTATGTATGTATGTATGTATGTATGTATGTATGTATGTATGTATGAATGAATGCTAACTGCAACTTTGCGTATTAAAACTCATTACTCTTACCGAAGTAATATAGTGCGTGGTTATGTTATGTCATGTTAGGATAGATTATAAACTACATTGGGTTACATTTCTTGAGGTTCGGTGACGCTACAGGAAGTTAGGTGAGGTACCTGGAGGTTAGGTGGATGTTGACTGACTGACTGACAATTATTAGGAAGTGGTTCCAACACGTTCACACACAACCTATACTCATACCACAAGTCCAGAATTAGAGAGGATCATGTTATTGGATATATTTTCAACGATTTACTCAGTGTCTAACCAACTCTTTAGCGATTTAAATGTGGACCTAAAATTAGGTCCGTATATTTGTTTGTCGTGGTGGTGGTGTGCGCCCGTCCATCAGGTTGATTAACCACCAAAACCATAAAGGGTGCGGCCCTGCCGTTTCAGGGCATAAACCACATCCATGGCGGTGACGGTCTTCCTTTTTGCGTGCTCGGTGTAGGTGACGGCGTCACGGATGACGTTCTCCAGAAACACCTTGAGGACGCCGCGGGTCTCCTCGTAGATGAGGCCGGATATACGTTTAACACCTCCACGCCGAGCTAGACGACGAATGGCGGGCTTGGTGATACCCTGGATGTTGTCACGAAGCACCTTACGATGACGCTTGGCGCCACCCTTTCCAAGTCCCTTGCCGCCTTTGCCTCGTCCAGTCATGTTGTTGTGGTTGCTACTACAGGTGGTCCTGGTGTGGCTTCGCCGAATCGAATCGAAAAATGCTAGTGACAGGGGGGAAGGAGGTTCAGGAGAAGAATAAAGGGAGGATTGAAGTGAATTTTAGGAGGAGAGAATAGGTGCAGTGGCTAAACACCGCTTGCGTGAGGGAGTATAAGTTGGAGGCAGCAGCAACTCGCCCGGACGCGGCCAGGAGGCGGCAGGACAGAGTCAGGCGAGCGTCAGGTCAAGCGTCAGGTGCGTGTTGGGTTGGGCCATGGATTCTCAGTGCTTGGTCGGCTTGATTTTATGTTGTTTTCTTGTGTGGAGGAAATGTCTTGGTCTTCTGTCTTGGTATTCTTCTTAGCTTGATGTAGATTTTCTTCTAACTCTCCTCCTCTTCTTGCTCTCTTGAAGTGTCCATTCATTCGTGTTTGGGTCTTGTTGTTCGTCTTCCTCGTGTCTTAAGTCCTCATAGGTGTGGAAGAAGTCGGAGACGGTGAGGTTGACCACGTGGGCTTCAGCTCCACGGGCCTCGTGGTGTTCTTGGTTCTGTGTGGTGGGTGTTTTTTCTTGAGTTTTCTTTTCTTGGGTTTTTGTTTCTTGGTTTTTCTTTTCTGTTGGTTTTTTCTTGTCTTGGGAGCGTACAGCAAGGAGGGCCTCTTTGTAGCTCAGTTTCTTGTCGAGACGAGCCTTGGCTATCTTGCATTCCTCCTTCCATTTCGGGCAGGTCCGATCGGCGGAGGAGTGTGGACCGCCACAGGCAGCGCATTTTTTAACTGTGTTGGGGCAGACCGTGTAGCGGTGTCCGGGGCTGCTGCACAAGGAGCAGGTGTCCTCCTGCGCCTCACACTTGTTTACAGTGTGTCCGTAGTGCTGGCATTTGTAACAGCGTTTCGGTCTGCGCCCACGGTTTGGTGGGAGTAGGTGGCGTGCTGTGGACGCAGCGGTAGTATCGTTCATCCAAGGCCGTCCCTCCCTCTTGGAGGTGGGGCGTAGCTTGCGGATGACGCATGCGGCACTCGTGGCCAATGAGGTGGCCACTGAGGTGGAGAATGTCTGTATATAAGCCCGACCGCCTGCCGGGCCGCCCGTGATGATCTGGCTATTTCGTCGTCGAGATGGCCCGTACTAAACAGACTGCCCGCAAGTCCACTGGAGGCAAGGCTCCACGGAAGCAGCTTGCCGCCAAGGCAGCTCGCAAGTCCGCCCCAGCCACTGGTGGTGTCAAGAAGCCCCATTGTTATAGGCCCGGAACCGTCGCCCTTCGTGAGATCCGTCGTTACCAGAAGAGCACAGAGCTACTCATCAGGAAGCTGCCCTTCCAGCGCCTGGTGCGTGAGATCGCCCAGGATTTCAAGACTGACCTGCGCTTCCAGTCGTCTGCCGTCATGGCTCTGCAGGAAGCCTCTGAGGCTTACCTGGTGGGTCTTTTCGAGGACACCAACCTGTGTGCTATTCACGCCAAGCGCCATACTACTATGCCATGACATTCAAAGGTCTGGCAAGATCCGAAGGAGAGCTGCTTAAGTCCCTTCTCCTGGGGAAAAAGAAAAGCACAACAAACCCCACCAGACATCTATAACTCGGCCCTTTAGGCCAAAGAACTGTTCTGAAGATAATTTTCATGACACCGAAATGGTTGGTGGTAGGAGAGCGTTAATTTCGGTTACCCAAATCGCCAACGGTAAGTTATAACAATGCAGGCACGAATGCATAGTAGGTCATCAATTCGGGAGGTGGGTGGGTGAAAAAAACAAGAGCTAGTAACAAATTAATATATAAAGAATAAGTAAGTAAATAAATAACTAAAATAAAAGAAAATTCAATAAAATAAAATAAAATGAATTGTTTACATGAAATAGGCGTGCTGCAAACAAGAAATGAAACCCAAACACACTCCATGTATGTCACTTTGCAGTGGGTGT
>NW_024741822.1:0-10116 GCF_018991925.1 Homarus americanus | reverse complement strand
AAAGTCCCCTGGTCGAGTATAACAAAGTCCCCTGATCGAGTATAACAATGCCCCCTCATCGAGTATAAAAAAGCCCCATGGTCGAGTATAACAAAGACCCTGATCAAGTATAACAAAGCCCTCTCATCGAGTATAACAAAGCCCTCTCATCGAGTATAAAAAAAGCTCCCTGGTCGAGTATAACAAAGTCCCTTGGTCGAGTATAACAAAGTCCCATGATCGAGTATAACAAAGGCCCCGAATGGAGTATAACAAAGGCCCCTGGTCGAAAATAACAAAGTCCCCTGATCGAGTATAACAAAGTCCCAAGATCGAGTACAACAAAGCCCCCCGATCGAGTATAACAAAGTCCGCTGATCGAGAAAAACAAAGTCACCTGGCCGAGTAGTAACAAAGTCCCCTGGTCGAGTATAACAAAGTCCCATGATCGAGTATAACAAAGGCCCCTTATCGAGTATAACAAAGGCCCCTGATCGAGTATAACAAAGTCCCCTGATCGAGTAAAAAATACACACCTGATCGAGTTTAACAAAACCCCCTGATCGAGGCTAAAAAAGCCCTCTGGTCGAGTATAACAAAGTCCTTCGGTCGAGTATAAAAAAGGCCCTTATCGAGTATAACAAAAGCCCCTGATCGAGTATAACAAGATCCCCTGATCGAGTATAACAAATTCCCCTGAACGAGTATAACAAAGTCCCCTGATCGAGTATAACAAAGCCCCCTGATCGACTATAACAAAGTCCCCTGGTCAAGTATAACAAAGTCCCCTGGTCGAGTATAACAAAGTCCCCTGATCGAATATAACAGAGTCCGCTGATCGAGTAAAACAAAGTCCCCTGGCCGAGTAATAACAAAGTCCCCTGATCGAGTATAACAAAGCTTCCTCATCGAGTATAACAAAGTCCCAAGATCGAGTAAATCAAAGCCCAATGATCGAGTATAACAAAGTCCGCTGATCGAGAACAACAAAATCACATGATCGGGTATAACAAAGTCCCCTGATCGAGTATAACAAAGTCCCCTGATCGAGTATAACAAAGTCCACTGATCGAGTATAACAAAGACCCCGGATCGAGAATAACAAAGTCCCGTCATTGAGTATAACAAAGCCCCCTGATCGGGTATAAGAAATGCCACTGATCGAATATAACAATGTCCCTAGTCGAGTATATACAAAGTCCCCTGATCGAGTATAACAAAGTACCCAGATCGAGTATAACAAAGTCCCCTCATCGAGTATAACAAAGTCCCCTGATCGAGTATAACAAAGTCCCCTGATCGAGTATAACAAAGTCTCCTGATCGACTATAACAAAGTCCCCTGACCGAGAATAACACAGTCCCCTGATTGAGTATAACAAAGCCCCCTCATCGAGTATAAAAAAGCCCCCTGGTCGAGTATAACAAAGTCCCATGATCGAGTATAACAAAGTCCCCGAATCGAGTATAACAAAGGCCCCTGGTCGAATATAACAAAGTCCCCTGATCGAATATACTAAAGTCCCCTCATAGAGTATAACAAAGTCCCAAGATCGAGTACAACAAAGCCTCCCGATCGAGTATAACAAAGTCCGCTGATTGAGTATAACAAAGGACCCTAATGGCGTATAACAAAGTCAAAAGATCGAGTATAACAAAGTCCCCTGATCGAGTATAACAAAGTTCCTTGATCGAGAATAACAATGTCCCGTGATCGAGTATAACAAAGGAACCGAATGGAGTATAACAAAGTCCCAAGATCGAGTATAACAAAGTCATTTTATCGAGTATAATTAGGTCCCTTCATCGAGTATAACAAAGGGCCCTAATGGAGTATAACAAAGTCCCAAGATCGAGTATAACGAAGTCCTCTGATCGAGTATAACAAATCCCCTTGATCGAGTATAAGAAAGGCACCTGATCTAATATAACAATGTCCGTAATCGAGTATATACAAAGTCCCCTGATCGAGTATAACAAGTCCCAAGATCGAGTATAACAAATTCCCTTTATCGAGTACAACAAAGCCCCCTCATCGAGTATAAAAAAGCCCCCTGGTCCAGTATAACAAAGTCCCTGATTGAGTATAACAAAGCCCCATCATCGATTTTAACAAAACCCTCTGATCGAGTATATAAAAGCCCCCTGGTCGAGTATAACAAACTCCCCTGTTCGAGTATGCTAAAGTCCCCTGATCGAATATATCAAATTCACAAGATCGAGTATAACAAAGCCCCCCGATCGAGTATAACAAAGTCCGCTGATCAAGTATAACAAAGTACCCTGATCGAGTATAACAAAGTCCCCTGGTCGAGTATAACAAAGTCCCCTGGTCGAGTATAACAAACTCCCCTGTTCGAGTATACTAAAGTCCCCCGATCGAATATAACAAATTCACAAGATCGAGTATAACAAAGCCCCCCGATCGAGTATAACAAAGTCCGCTGATCAAGTATAACAAAGTACCCTGAACGAGTATAACAAAGTCCCCAGGGCGAGTATAACAAAGTCCCCTGATCGAGTATCACAATGTCCCCTGATCGAGAATAACAAAGTCCCGTCATCGAGTATAACAAAGCCTCCTGATCGAGTATAAGAAAGGCACCTGATCGAGTAAAAAAAAGGCCCCTGGTCGAGTATAACAAAGTCCCCTGGCCGAGTATAACAATGTCCCCTGATCGAGTATAACAAAGCCCTCTCATCGAGTTTAACAAAACCCGCTGGTCGAGTATAAAAAAGCCCCCTGGTCGAGTATAACAAAGTCCCCTGGTCGAGTATAACAAAGTCCCATTATCGAGTATTACAAAGGACCCGAATCGAGTATAACAAAGGCCCCTGGTCGAAAATAACAAAGTCCCCTGAACGAGTATACTAAAGTCCCCTGATCGAGTATAACAAAGTCCCAAGATCGAGTATAACAAAGCCCCCCGATCGAGTATAACAAAGTCCGTTGATCGAGCATAACAAAGCCTCCTGATCGAGTATAACAAAGCCCCCTCGTCGAGTATAAGAGAGTCCCCTGGTCGAGTATAACAAAGTCCCCTGATCGAGTATAACAAAGGACCCTAATGGAGTATAACAAAGTCCCAAGATCGAGTATAACAAAGTCCTCTGATCGAGTATAACAAAGTTCCCTGATCGAGTATAACAAAGTCCCGTCATCGAGTATAACAAAGCCCCCTGATCGAGTATAACAAAGTCCCCAGATCATGTATAACAAAGTCCCCTGATCGAATATAACAAAGCCACCTCATCGAGTATAAAAAAGCCCCCCTGGTCGAGTATAACAAAGTCCCTGATCGAGTATAAAAAAGCCCTCTGATCGAGTATAACAAAGCCTCCTCATCGAGTAAAAAAAAGGCCCCTGGTCGAGTATAACAAAGTCCCCTGGCCGAGTATAACAATGTCCCCTGATCGAGTATAACAAAGCCCTCTCATCAAGTTTAACAAAACACGCTGATCGAGTATAAAAAAGCCCCCTGGTCGAGTATAACAAAGTCCCCTGGTCGAGTATAACAAAGTCCCATGAACGAGTATTACAAAGGCCCCGAATCGAGTATAACAAAGGCCCTTGGTCGAAAATAACAAAGTCCCTTGAACGAGTATACTAAAGTCCCCTGGTCGAGTATAACAAAGTCCCAAGATCGAGTATAACAAAGCCCCCCGATCGAGTATAACAAAGTCCGTTGATCGAGTATAACAAAGCCCCCTTATCGAGTATAACAAAGCCCCCTCGCCGAGTATAAGAAAGTCCCCTGGTCGAGTATAACAAAGTCCCTGATCGAGTATAGCAAAGCCCCATGATCGAGTATAACCAATTCCCCGAATCGAGTATAACAAAGTCCCCTGATCGAGTAAAACAAACACCCTTGATCGAGTTTAACAAAACCCCCATGTCGAGTATAAAGAAGCCCCCTCTTCGAGTATAACAAAGTCCTTTGGTCGAGTATAACAAAGTCCCATGATCGAGTATAACAAAGGCCCCTTATCGAGGATTACAAAGGCCCCTGGTCGAGTATAACAAGATGCCCTGATCGAGCATAACAAATTCCCCTCATCGAGTATAAAAAAGTCCCCTGATCGAGTATAACAAAGCCCCCTGATCGATTATAACAAAGTCCCCTGATCAAGTATAACAAAGCCCCCTCATCGAGTTTAAAAAAACCCTGATCGAGTATAACAAAGACCCCTTATCGAGTATAACAAAAGCCCCTGGTCGAGTATAACAAAATCCCCTGATCGAGTAAAACAAAGTCCCCTCATCGAGTATAAATAAGTGCCCTAATCGAGCATAACTAAGTCCCCTGATCGAGTATAACAAAGGACCCTAATGGAGTATAACAATGTCCCAAGATTGAGAATAACAAAGTCCTCTGATCGAGTATAAAAAAGTCCCCTGATCGAACATAACAAAGTCCCCTGATCGAGTATAACAAAGTACCCTGATCGAGTATAACAAAGTGCCCTGATCGAGAATAACAAAGTCCCCTGATCGAGTATAACAAAGTCCACTAATCGAGTTTAAGAAAGGCACCTGACCGAATATAACAAAGTCCCGAGTCGAGTAAAACAAACACCCCTGATTGAGTATAACAAAGCCCCCTGATCGAGTATAACAAAATCCCCTGATCCCCTTATCGAGTATAACAAAGTCCCCTGATCGAGTAAAACAAACACCCCTGGTCGAGTATAACAAAGTCCCCTGATCGAGATCGAGTATAACAAAGTCCCCTGATCGAGTATAACTAAGTGCCCTAATCGAGCATAACTAAGTCCCCTGATCGAGTATAACAAAGGACCCTCATGGAGTATAACAAAGTCCCAAGATCGAGTATAACAAAGTCCTCTGATCGAGTATAACAAAGTCCCCTGATCGAACATAACAATGTCCCGTCATCGAGTATAACAAAGCCCCCTAATCGAGTATAAGAAAGGCACCTGATCGAATAAAACGATGTCCCTAGTCGAGTATATACAAAGTCCCCAGATCGAGTATAACAAAGTCCCCAGATCGAGTATAACAAAGTCCCCTGATCGAGTATAACAAAGCCCCTCATAGAGTATAAAAAAGCCCCCTGGTCGAGTATAACAAAGTCCGCAGATCGAGTTCAACAAAGTCACCTTATCGAGAATAACAAAGTCCCCTGATCGAGTATAACAAAGCCCCCTGATCGAGTATAGCAAAGCCCATGATCGAGTATAAAAAAGTCCCATGATCGAGTATAACAAAGTCACCTGATCGAGTATAACAAAGTCCCCTGGTCGTGTATAACAAAGTCCCCTGGTCGAGTATTACAAAGTCCCCTGATCGAGTATAACAAAGCCCCCTCATCGAGTTTAACAAAACCCCCTGATCGAGTATAAAAAAGCCCCCTGGTCGAGTATAACAAAGTCCCCTGGTCGAGTATAATAAAGTCGAATGATCGAGTATAACAAAGTCCCCTGATCGAGTATAACTAAGTCCCCTGATCAAGTATAACAGAGGACCCTAATGGCGTATAACAAAGTCCCAAGATCGCGTATAACAAATTCTCCTGATCTAGTATAACAAAGTCCCCTGATCGAGTATAACAAAATTCCCTGATCGAGTATAACAAAGTCCCCTGATCGAGTATTACAAAGTCTCCTGATCGAGTAAAACAAACACCCCTGGTCGAGTATAACAAAGTCCCCTGATCGATTATAACAAAGCCCCCTGATCGAGTATAACAAAGTCCCCTGATCGAGTATAACTAAGTGCCCTAATCGAGCATAACTAAGTCCCCTGATCGAGTATAACAAAGGACCCTCATGGAGTATAAAAAAGTCCCAAGATCGAGTATAACAAAGTCCTCTGATCGAGTATAACAAAACCCCTGATCGAACATAACAATGTCCCGTCATCGAGTATAACAAAGCCCCCTGATCGAGTATAAGAAAGGCACCTGATCGAATATAACAATGTCCCTAGTCGAGTATATGCAAAGTCCCCAGATCGAGTATAACAAAGTTCCCAGATCGAGTATAACAAAGTCCCCTGGTAGAGTATAACAAACCCCCTCATCGAGTATAAAAAAGCCCCCTGGTCGATTATAACAAAGTCCGCGGATCGAGTACAACAAAGTCACCTTATCGAGAATAACAAAGTCCCCTGATCGAGTATAACAAAGCCCCCTGATCGAGTATACCAAAGCCCATGATCGAGTATAAAAAAGTCCCTCATCGAGTATAACAAAGTCCCCTGATCGAGTATAACAAAGTCCCCTGATCGAGTATAACAAAGCCCCCTCATCGAGTTTAACAAAACCCCCTGATCGAGTATAAAAAAGCCCCCTGGTCGAGTATAAAAAATTCCCCTAGACGAGTATAATAAAGTCCCATGATCGAGTATAACAAAGTCCCAAGATCGCGTATAACAAGGTCTCCTCATCGAGTATAACAAAGTCCCCTGATCGAGTATAACAAAGTACCCTGATCGAGTATAACAAAGTGCTCTGAACGAGAATAACAAAGCCCCTGATCGATTTTAACAAAGTCCCCTTATCGAGTACAATAAAGCCCCTGATCAAGTATAACAAAGTCCCCTGATCGAGTATAACAAAGTCCCATAATCGAGTATAACAAAGGCCCATGATCGAGTATAACAAAGTCCCCTGATCGACTAAAACAAAGCCCCCTGATCGAGTATAACAAAGTCCCCTGGTCGAGTAAAACAAAATCTCCTGATCGAGTATAACAAAGTCCCCTGATAGAGTATAACAAAGCCCCCTCATCGAGTTTAACAAAACCCTTTGATCGAGTATAAATAAGGCCCCTGGTCGAGTATAACAAAGTCCCCTGGTCGAGTATAACAAAGTCCCATAATCGAGTCTAACAAAGGCCCCTTATCGAATATAACAAAGGCCCCTGGTCGAGTAGACCAAAATCCCCTGATCGAGTATAACAAAGTCCCCTGATCGAGTATAACAAAGTCCCCTGATCAAGTAAAACAAACACCCCTGATCGAGTTTAACAAAACCCCCTCATCGAGTAAAAAATGCCCCCTGGTCGAGTATAACAAAGTCCTTTGGTCGAGTATAAAAAAGTTCCATAATCGAGTATAACAAAGGCCCCTTATCGAATATAACAAAGGCCCCTGGTCGAGTATAACAAAATCCCCTGATCGAGTATAACAAATTCCTCTCATCGAGTTTAACAAAACCCCCTTGATCGAGTATTAAAAAGCCCCCTGGTTGAGTATAACAAAGCCCCCTGATCGAGTATAACAATGTTCCCTGATCGAGTATAACTAAGTCCCCTAATCGATATAACAAAGGACCCTAATGCGGTATAACAAAGTACCAAGATCGAGTATAACAAAGTCCCCTGATCGAGTATAACAAAGTCCCCTGATCGAGTATAACAAAGCCCGATTGTTACGAGTTGGGGATTTAGAATATAGTTATACGTCTACCCAGATCCCAACAGGTAACAACAATAAAAAAAAAACAAAGACAATCGGACTATAAAAGGGTAGACAAAGGATGCGAGTTTTCGTTGTATATAATAGAGTACCATAAATCCCTTAACAAAATATTCAGCTTATAAATTACCCTTAACCAAACTTAACCTAAACATTAACAGTATATACATATTAATAAACATAAAACAATCTTGAAGCAAGTGGACGTGGGGAGTTAATACAACATATAAGTACTTAAGTGAGGAGCTGAGATGGCTGACGAGTAAGGCTGAGTATTGTAGAAGACGGTAGGTAGTCACTGCACGTAGGTTTAGAGGATAGATGATCCTGTGGTCACTTCCCAGAGCCAAGTGCCTCTCCTCGAATTGGAGCTGACAAAGAAGACTTTGAGGAGGTGACGCAACCCAGGATATGGAGAAGGGAAACCTCGGAGTGGTAACTAAGACGAGTCATACTCGTGTCTCGTCCCTAGATGGCGTTGCTCGTGGTGCTGGGTAGGTAGATCAGGACAATAGATGGCGTGCTTCGTAGTGCTGGGTGGAGGGGTTCGTAACACCCCCCCTCCAAAGACCTCCGTAGCGCTGGCGCGAAGGAGGTGATCAACTGGTGCGTCTGGAGAGTAGCTGCTGCATTTCCACTGGAGCTCGGGATAAGGAGTCTGCAATCAGGTTGTCGACCCCCTTTATGTGCCGGACTTGTAGATTATAGGGCTGGGTGAGGAGAGCCCAGCGGAGGATTCGCTGGTTGGAGGTCTTGTTGGTTTGGATGAACGTGAGTGGGTTATGGTCGGTGAAGACTAGGGTTGTTTGTGGGCAAGACTGGAGGTAACATTCAAACTTTATTGCCAACACCAGAGCCAAGTTGGTCTGAGTAGTTGGTCGAGTAGTTGGTCTGATGTTTTTTCAACTTGGCGGAGTAATATGCCACAGGTGAAGAACATCAGTGGTTGGGTCGGGTTGTAGGAGCACAGCCCCCACTCCGACACCACTAGCGTCGATTTGCAGATGGAAGGGCGAGGTGTAGTCAGGGGGGTGGACTACAGGCTTGGAGGCAAGGAAGGCTTTGAGGCGGTGGAAAGACTGGTCGCACCTCTGGTTCCAGATGTAAGGGACCGCAGAACTGGTAAGGTCTGTGAGGGGTCCGGCCACGCTGGAGAAGTTACTGCAGAACCGACGGTAGTAGCCGCACATCCCCAGGAAGCGCATGAGTTCCTTCCTCGTCCTTGGAGTGGGAAAGGACAAGATGGCTCTAACGTTTGCGTCCTTGGGTCTCACCATACCATGCCCAACGATGTGTCCCAGGTAAGTCACTGAGGCCCGGCCAAAAGCAGATTTAGCCAGGTTTATGGTGAATCCAGTCTCTTGCAGTCGTGCAAACAGTATCTCCAAACGCACCAGATGTTCGTCCCAGCTGTCCGACACCACCACCAGGTCATCCAGGTAGGCGAACGTCCCACCTAGGTCCTGAATTAGGTAGTTGATGGCCCTCTGGAATGTGGCCGGAGCATTAGAAAAGCCAAACGCCATAACCAAACATTGAAAAAGACCAAATGGAGTTAAAAATGCCGAGATTATTTTTGCCCTATCCGTGAGTCCCACTTGATAATATCCTTTCAACAGGTCCACGGTACTGATAAATTTGGCACAGCCTATGCTGTCTATTATATCTTCAATCAAAGGTAAAGGGTAGGAGTCTGAGACAGTGACCTGGTTCACTTTACGATAATCGGTACAGAAACGAAAACTGCTATCGGGTTTTGGAATGAGAAGGCAAGGTGAAGCCCAGGGGAGGTACTAGGCTCAGCTAAGTTATGTTTTAACAAAAAATCTACCTCTTTTTTCATAATCTCTCTTTTTTGTGGATTTAGTCGATATGCTGATTGCCTAATGGGTTGTACCTCATCTGAGATTAGCTTAATATCATGTTTAAGTATATTGCAAAACCCTGGGAGGTCTGACGTGACTTTAGGAAATGTTGATAATAACTTAGTGAGATCTTTTGCTTGAGATGGATTCAGAACAGAAAAATACTCATCCAAGTTGTTGAGTATGTGACTGTTAGCAGGGTTTTCTTTAGGTAGAGGGAAGTCTAAATTCTCCAATAGGTCCATGTCATCTGTCTCCGTTCCGGCCCTGACAAAAACCGTATGCAATATGTTTTAATTTATAGCCTCTGGGATGTCTTTCCCTGACTGCCTGGAATGGCAAAGTTTCATGAGATTAATGTGAACAAGTTGTGAAATCTTTTCTGCGATCAGAGTATGTGGACTATAGTTGAGAGGAGATATTATTAGCAACTATATAGGGACCAGTAAACTTGCTTTTAAGGGGAGAGCCTGAATGGGGTAGAAAGCGAGTAACACTTTGTCACCTGGAGAAAATGATCTTTTAACTAATTTAGGTTGGGACTTCACCATTTTTTCTTGGACTTTTTTTAAGTTTGACTGAGCAATGGTTCGGACTTCAGTTAATTTGTCCCGTAAAGTGTCAATGTATTGGGAAACTGTTGCGGGCTTAATAGATGGAGTGTCAAACCACTGCTCCTTTACTATTTTAAGGGGTCCCCTAATTTGTCTCCCATATAGTAACTCAAACGGGGAGAAACCCAATGACTCCTGGGGACATTCCCTGATGGCAAAGAGTAACAAGTCTATGCTTTCATCCCATTCCGTTTGGTGTTCTATACAGTATTTTTTGA
>NW_024741821.1:0-12635 GCF_018991925.1 Homarus americanus | reverse complement strand
AACAAACCCATACTCCAGCATCTACCAATCAACATGATACTCCAACTCGGAAACATTTTTAATGCAGCACTTGCCTCTGGCTACTTCCCAATGAAATTTAAAACAGCAAGTATCAGACTTCTACCAAAACAAGGTAAATCTCCAATCCAAGTATCAAATTACAGACCAATCTCTCTTCTAGAAACACCGGGAAAAGTCCTAGAAAAAATAATTAACCACCGACTGAGAACACACCTCGAATTTGAAGAGAAGTACAACCCCAGACAGCACGGATTTAGAAAACATAAGAGGAACCCATACAGCCCTAGCCCTAATTTACGAAAACATAGCAAACGCAATGCACAACAAGGAGCAATGTAACGTAGTACTAAGGGACGTAGCAAAAGCATTCGACAAGGTCTGGCACCTAGGGCTCAAATACAAAATTACCACCCATGAACTTCCCAACAACTTTACCTCCTTTCTTTGTAACTTCCTCGACAATAGAGAGGCCAAAATCATCATAGGTAACCACATAGGCCCAAGCATCAAATTACACAGCGGAGTACCACAGGGAAGTAACCTCTCGCCCACACTCTACACAATATACACGGCGGACATGCCACCTCCTGTACACGGAGAATACGTAGCATATGCTGATGACGTCACCCAAATCATCCGACATTCAGGCAAGGGCAAACAGATGATGGCACGGATAACAGCCCACGCCATCGAGCAAATCAACGAATATTAAAAAAAAAGTGGAAAATTCAAACCAATACACAGAAACTAATGATAATACACATTGCCAAAATAAACCCTACACCAATCACAGTCAACAACGTACCTATACAATACTCCAACGAAGGCAAAATTCTGGGACTCGCATTAACAAGAACAGGCATAGCAAAACACGTAAAACAACGCAAACAGACTGCCCAATCACAACTCACGAAACTACGAAGATTCAGCAAAATGGACACCAAAATTTAACTGCATCTATACAAAGCACTTGTCCGCCCCCACCTGGAGTATCCACCAATACCACTCGCCACGATCAGCAAATCCAGCCAACTTAAACTTCAAGCAGTACAAAACAAAGCTATCCGTAGAGCAACAAAGCAACTCCCGCCATACACCACCAAAATACAAGAACTTCACGAATTATACAATATCGAACCACTGAACATACGAACATACAGCCAAGCCCAGAGAATATGGATCAAACGTGAAGAGATGGAGGACCCATTATTCTCCCAGTTAAAAGAAGAAGGAACTGCTAAAACACACAGCTGGTGGCCCAAGAGCCTCCATGCTGACATAGTAGAACAAGACCCACTTTACACATATGTGAACAAATACACCACCATCGAAATAAAAACATAAATTACCCATCTATTACATTTACCTAGATTTTTTGCCAAGGTTTTCGAAGAAAATTCTAACAGAAAGGCTGAAAATCAAATCTGAAGGGTATGAATTGAGAAATGCCTATGTGATAGAAGACTTTCACATGACCGCAAGCAGGTGTGGTGATTAATGGCACGAAATCGTCATCTGTACCTGTAACAAGTGGGGTACCGCAGGGTAGTGTATTGGGCCCGCTGTTGTTTGTTTGTTTCATAAATGACATGCCTGACGTTGTACACTCCTCCATACAAATGTTTGCCGATGATGGCAAGTTATTTCGGGAATTTAAGAACCAAGTGGACTGTGAAGAGCTGCAGAAGGACCTCTGTGGGCTCCAGGAATGGTCGAAGAAATGGCTGCTGAGATTCAATGTCACGAAGTGTAAGAGGATGCACCTGGGGCGTACCAACGGTAAGGAGGCGTATCATATGTCCCAACGGGATGAAGAAAATGCACTAGTTGAGACTGTGTGTGAGAAGGACCTATGTGGCGCGACACTGCGCTAAAGTTTTCGGGCCATTGTGAGAAGAAGGTAACTGTGCGAAAATGAATTATTGGGCCCGGCAAGAAGGTCGTTCAGATATTCAGACGGTCCGTCCTCGTGACGATTCAGGAGAAGTGCCCCATCTGAGTAATTATGTCAATCAGCATCTGGTCCCCGAGATATGTTAGGACTGTCAGTTGGTTGAAAATGTTCAAAGGAGGGCCACCAGACTGGTGCTTTAATTCTGGCACCTCAGCTACCCTGAGAGATTGGAGCGCCTGAACTTGCCTAGCTTATACTACAAACGGGCAAGGGGGGACCTAGTTGAGGTGTATAAGCATCTCAGGGGGCACTACTCAGTTGAGTGTCCTTACTTGGAGCTGGCGGACGCTCACCCCACAAGGGGTCACAGCTCAAGATTGAAGAAGCCGCAAGTCCAGAAAACCGTGAGGGCAAACTTTTTCGGAGTGAGGGTTGTAAACTCTTGGAACAATCTACCAGAGAGTGTTGTGACGGCACCGAGTGTGAGCTCTTTCAAGAGAAGACTTGACCAACACTGGAGCGGGTTCAGGTACATTCAGGAGCCGGTGCATGCCCAGCATTTGCCAACAGTGCGTGACAGAGACGTGACCGATCGCCCGGGCGGCTAGCGAGCCGATCTTTTGGTGAAGAATATAAATGAAAAGAGACGTGACCGATCGCCCAAGCGGCTAACAAGCCGATCAGTGGCGAAGAGGATAAAAAAAAAAAAATAATGAATACCTAGCTAGCTTAGCTTCCCTCCCCTCCACCTTCCTCCCTTGAGTGGGCGGGCGTGTGCTGTGTGCGGCCACCACCCCAACATTTCAACTCGTCTCCGCTAGGTGGACAGCCCACCTGCTATCTACCCCTCCCACTTTTCTTCCCGTTTCTATGCTTTACTTCTCTCTCTCTCCTCTCCCAGTGCAAAGTCATTTGCCACTTTACTTCATTATCATCATCGTGGAGATCATTCTACTTTACTCAACCGAACCAGCAAGACTTCTCAACGAACTCCTCACCAACCAGCTCCCTCAGCAAGCTCCTCACCCAACAGGACCTCTGAGCAAGCTTCTCACCACACAGCAACTTCCTAGCATTGCACTGTACATACAATATATATATACAGAAAACGCATTGAGAGTTTCTATTCTACCTCCATCCTGAGTGTGAGATATCTTACATGTACGTATGTATGTGAGCCCATACAAAGAGATAATAGACAAGCAAAGAGAATTTGACAACTGGCCACATACAGTACGCTACAACTTAACTAAACCTTATTAGAGAAGGTGTCCACCACTCACTGACTCAGACATCCTGTCAGCACCAATGCACAGACGTGACTACCCTAACACAGAAGTGGTCCAGTGCCAGGGCTGCCGTAATTCCAACTGTGTTTTACCGGACGCTCTGATTGGCTACGAGACCATGACGTCATAAAAACGTCTTCTTTGTTAAATGTGATACATATATAGGATATCAGTAACAATTCATTTCCTTTTTCCTATTACTATGTACAGTATGTATATTGTATGAAATATTGCACAATAGATTCTTTAAACAACTTTAAAATCAGGTGGGGCAGTATTATCTTGAATAAAAGAGATAAAAGAGTTCAAGAAGTAGAAAGTGGAGTGATATTGTAGTGGCTCCTCTCCCCTACAACTTCCAACTGAGCTCCGGCCGCGCGCCTACCAGCCAATCAGCGTACAGCACATACATACATACATAAAAGCTAGTGACAGGGGGGAAAGAGGGTCAGGGGAAGGATAAAGGGAGGATAGAAGTGAATTTTAGAAGGAGAGAATAGGTGCAGTGTCTAACACCGCTTGCGTGAGGGGGTAGGCAATATGCCCGGTTGGTGTAACAATCACAATCAGGACGAGGCAGAGGGAGGGCGGGAGCAGGACCGGGTAGGCAAAGGGCCAACGCGGGTGCTCTGGTTGTCGTCTTAGCTTAGGCAGTGTTGGCAAAGCGGAGGAAGAACCGCCCCGCCACGGCGGCGGCGCAAGCCGAGAAGCGCAGGTGGACGGACGCACAGGCACACACGATCAAAGTAACAGGGAAGGGGAAAAATGGAAATGTAGCTATTCGTAGGGTTGTTTGGAGAGAGATGAAGGTAAAGTCTTTGAGCTATGTCAAAGAGGAACGGAGCGAGTTGGAGGAAGGGTTTTGAATCTTTGAGCTTGAAATGTCAAAGTATTCGTAGTTAGGAAGGATGAGCATATCGTAGGAGAGTTTTTAGTAATAGCAGGAGACAGATTTGAGCTTTTTTGTCAAATTATGAACGGAGACGAGAATGAGATATAGGTTGATTGGTTTCAGTCTTGAGTTAGGTCGATTTTATTGAGATTGGATGTCATAGAGGTTGGGTTTGTTTTATTTGGCTCTGAGAGTTGTAGGTCTTTGAGCTATGTCAAAGAGGAACGGAGTGAGTTGGAGGAAGAGTTTTGAATCTTTGAGCTTGAAATGTCAAAGTATTCGTAGTAAGGAAGGATGAGCGTATCGTACGAGAGTTTTTAGTAATAGCAGGAGACAAATTTGAGCTTTTGTCAAATTGTCAACGGAGATGAGAATGAGATGTAGGTTGATTGGTTTCAGTCTTGAGTTGGGTCGATTTTGTTGGGTAGCTATACAGGAGTTCATTCATTGGGTGGTCTGAGTGTTGTGGTAATATCTGAAACTTTGACTTCTGGGGGGTTGTGTTTGGGAATTTGGGGGGTTTGTGTTGAGATTGGTTGCAGTGTGGTAGTAGATTTGTA
The DNA here is from genome assembly GCF_018991925.1 of Homarus americanus. Classification (NCBI taxonomy): domain Eukaryota; kingdom Metazoa; phylum Arthropoda; class Malacostraca; order Decapoda; family Nephropidae; genus Homarus; species Homarus americanus. Next base: position 7,979 of record NW_024741821.1, on the reverse strand, counting down.
CAGATGATTACTTAAGAGGTTATTTGTGTGTGAGTGTGTGTGTGTGTGTGTGTGTGTGTGTGTGTGTACAGAGTGAGGAAGGGGGAGATCATTGTTAGTAAGATTGATGTGAGTTGGGAGGAGAGTTAGGTTAATTTATAGTATGGTAGGATTTTTTAGGAGTGATATGATTTGTGTGGCTAATGAATAGTTGTATAGTTATATGTACTTTTTTTTATAAGGGGGGGGTTGAAGGGGGTTGTTAGAAAGGTCGGGTATATTAAGTTTTTATTTTGGGAGGATTGTAGGAGTTGATTAGTGGTTGGATAAGTTGAGTTAATTTTTTTTTTTTTGAGGGATTGTGAGTAAGATTGGGTGGGTTAAGTTTTTCTTTTGGGAGGATTGTAGGTTTTATTAGTGGTTGGCAGAGTTGGGTTATTATTGCTTTCTTTCTTTTTCCTTTTGGCTTGTAAAGGTCTTCTGCAATTTGCGTGGAGGGTTTTTGCAGGTATTGTGCATTCCTGGTCCCATTCTTGAGGGAGAGGGTTTGTGTACAGGTACTATGCACCCCTCCCGGACCTTATTGGCTAAGGGAGGCGTCCATGTCAACAGTGTTGGTAACATTCTTTGAGGGAGTGGGCTTGTGTACAGGTGCTATGCACCCCTCCCCGACCTTATTGGCTAAGGGAGGCGTACACGTCATCTGTGTTAGTATGGGATGGGTAAGTTAGGTATTTGTTTTGGGAGGAATGATAGGGTGTGGCTAGTGAATGGTTGAATGGTTATTTTTTATTTTGGGTGGGATTGCTAGTAACATGTCATTGAGTTTTTTATTTAAAAGAGTTGTTGGGTTTTTCTTTTTCCTTGTTAGAAGTGTTAGTGCAGTTGATTCGTTTTTTTTTATACTTTTATTGATGAGGTTTTTATCAGGTAGTGTTTAGATTGTCTGATTTGAGGCATTAAGGTTTGATTCGAGGTAGAAGGTGGTTGATCTGTATGGCTGGGGCAGGGTCAGGTTACAGAAGTCAGGTAAGGCTAGGTTAGATTAGGTTAGGGGGGGGAGTGGTTAGGTGTGGGTGAGGAGAGGTGTTTGGTTTAATTTCGGGGGAAGTTGTTGGATATGGTTACGGGGAAGTTACGTGTCTGTTTAAATGATTTGCTCTACAATTGAATTGCATAGTGGTGATCATGTTAAGTGTGGATGTGTTTGGTTTGTTCTGGGTTACTTATATGAGATTGAAATTTGGGGGTGCAGCGATGATATCTAAGTTGTCGAGTGACTGTGAATGTGGTCTGTGTGTGGTATATGTAGGTGGGGGAAGGGTGATGACATGACTGTGTGTGGGGGAGTTGGGGGGGAGGGGGGAATGTGCTAGGTTCGTGTCGGGGTTGTTTCCTGTTTCCTTTGAGGAAGTGCCGAATAGATCTATTTTTATTATAGATTTTGTTGGATGTGTGTATTGTATTATTCTTTTGCTGTCAGGTGTGTAGGGAGAAAGGGGAGAGGTGTTCTTCCTCTTTGGTCTAGGGGTCTTTACTACTAGTTCTGTGGGGGGATGGGCTGCCATTTTATTTTTGGGAGTCTGAGGTGTTAGGGGAGGATTGAGTTTGGTTTGGGTGTTTGTGGTCCGGGAGTTCATCGTAGTCGTGTGAGAGAAGTCAGGTGTAGGCAAGGTCGAGGAGGAGGGGCCGGGAGGTTTTGGACTGATTACTCTGGAGGGTGGGAGGGGCATGATGGAGGGGGAGGTAATGGTAGATTGGCAAGATAAGTCAGGTGTGGGCATGGCAGAAGTGGAGGGGCGGAGGGGGATTGCAGTGGTTTCTCTGGGGGGTGGGGGGAGGCATGTTGGTCTGGGGATTGGGGGTGGTGAAGGTCCGGTCGGAGATGGGGGCAGTGGGGAAGATGAGGTCGGGACCGGTTCTGAAGGAATCAGGAATGTAAGTGAGGCCATTCAGACCTTCAAGAAAAGATTGTGTGGTAGTAATTTTTTGCGTCAGTGTCGGGGGAGGGTGGGGGGGGCGGTCAGGTTGTTGGTCCAGCAAGTGCGGGTGGGGCGGGTCGTGGGTGTAGAGAGCGAGTGGTGTGGAGGTGGTGCTGTGGGAGGTGAGGGTCTGCGGGGAGGGAGTGGTGTTGTGCTGTTGTCGAGTCTGATTTGACATTTGATGCTGATGGCAGTGTGTGGGGCGTTACAGTTGCAGCATTTTGTTTCAGTGGCCGTGCAGTTTCGGTGGGAGTGGCCTTTGTTGGCACACTTTGAGCAAGTTTGTGTGTTATTGCACCGGTTAGTGTTGTCCGAATTGGTAACATTTGTAACGTTGGTGAACTTTGATGTAGTGTTGCAATTCAATGTCACGTGAGGGGATGATGATGTTGCCGATTTTTATGCCGTTTGATTTTAATTTAATGGCATCTGTTTGTGTTGCTGTGGTGATTTTTAGCATGGGAAGGGTTCCCATCCGGGTTGCTGATGTCATTTTGTTGTTGTTGTGGAAGTTGAGTTCATTCAGTAGATTAAGGTTGTCCAGGATAGGAGGGATGACTTCTGCATATAAGGGTGCATTTTGCACGGTACTCGGTTGAGTTGAGGACCGTTTAGCCATTGTCTTTTAGTTTTTTTACTCACTGCTGGGGAGTGGAACTGGTCGGCGTCTTCGTCAGTCTGTCCAAATATTTTGATTATGTCGTCATTGATGAAGGAACGGGTTTGGAAAATCAAGGTCAGCTGGAAGATGAGTGAGGCCAGTTCTGAGCATAGTTGGAGGGTGCGGTCTACTCTAATTTGTATTGAGGGCATGTTTACTACTTTAGTGGAGATTTATGGAGATCTCCCCTGACAATGTCCCTAATTTCCTGCGCCCCTCACTTAGGGGAGACTCTGCACTATCACAGAGGTCCCCCAGGTGAATCGGCAGGCTGTGCTGACCCTCTACCCTTCACACTAACACGCTCTAGCGTGGTGTGGGGACAGAGGGCGTTTCCAGACGAATACTCCCCTGTACGTCAACTGACGGGGGAATAGGTCCTTTCACGGCACGGAAGAGAAGAATTAGAGTTGTTGAAAAAATCTGAAAACTCACTGATGATTCTCTCTTCACACCAAGCCCCTCAGCAGCATTCGGGGTTCCTAAGGGAGGTCCGATAATGTAGGAGAGGCCCAATGTGTCGATTGAATCGACAGATTTGTCAGATGTAGAGAATTGGAGTGTCAGATGTGTGTTTTCAGGGTAAGTGGGACGGTGGGAGAGGTCCAAGGTCTAGCTTCTCAGCTGTGTCTGTTCCTTCTCCGTCGTCCCCGTCAGCTGGTCCGTCCTCTCCAGTGCTGCGGGCAGACTCCGGGGCCACCAGGCGTGAGGTCTTCCCCGCGTAGGTGGTCTGGGCTGTGAGGGTCTTCCAGGAGCTTGTCCCAAGTCTTCTTCCCTTGGCGATGGAACCTGAAGTTGAGGGCCTCTGTTTTATTTCTTAAGTGGATGGTTTCCACTATCTCCTGGTAGGGTGGCGTTTGGCCACTGGCTGACCTCAAACACTTGTTTTGGAAGCTCCGTAGTTGTTGTAGTCTGGTCTTCCCGAGTGTGACGAGTGGTATGTGGGTACTCCAACACGGGCCTCACCAGCGCCTTGTGCAGGTGAACTTGCATCTTCTCAGGCAACAGTTTAAAACGTTTTAATTTGCCTGCGGTGACTTTGGCTTTCTTTAGTCTGTCCTTCACGTGGGAAATGATGCCCGTCCGAGAGATGATGAGGCCGAGCAACCTGCCTTGTTTAGAGTACTCAATCTCTTCGTCGTCGACCATCAATGGCGCCGGCTTGAATTTGGCTATGACCTCAAATTTTGTTTTGTTTGTTTTTATTTTCCATTTATTTTCATACTCCGAGCAGTGAGTCGCGCCATCCTTGCTGTGGACCTTCCTGGGCAGGTGACGATCTGTGTTACATCGTCGGCATAGATGACGCACTCGCTGCCGACGATTGGAGGTGGTAGGTCAGCCGTGTGGTGTGTGTAAAGGGTTGGTGAGAGACAAGAACCCTGAGGCACGCCGCTCAATATTGAGAGTTCTTATCCAGATCTCCAGTTCGTGTTTCCTGCCTTTCTCAGCTTCCTCACTTCTAATTCTCCAAACTTCAAGCACGTGAAGGTGTAACATTCCTTCCTCTTCCCGTTCCTCGGCTCTTTCCTCACGTTCTTTGGCTTACCGAGTCAACACATAGTCCTAATTTCAATAGGTTCACCGAGCCCCATCAGCTTTGCTTCCTCAAATAATTCTGAGGTAGACATCTTTCCTGCCTTACCTTAACCGTACCCAAACCGTTTCGTCAGAACTTGTCTACGGCCACCAATCAGTCCACCCAAACGTTGTCCCTGTTCGGGCTCCAGTTGTTATGCTATTTCCAATAGAATAATAGGGTTGGTATGAACAACGTATAAGGGTGGACTAACTATTTAATAAATAAAACACAACACTGGTATGACAAACCGCAGCACTCGCACGACGGTACTCCCACGGCTCACGGCAGTGCTCCTACAGCACACGGCTCACGGCAGTGCTCCTACAGCACACGGCTCACGGCAGTGCTCCTACAGCACACGGCTCACGGCAGTGCTCCTACAGCACACGGCTCACGGCAGTGCTCCTACAGCACACGGCTCACGGCAGTGCTCCTACAGCACACGGCTCACGGCAGTGCTCCTACAGCACACGGCTCACGGCAGTGCTCCGCCAGCACGGCTCACGGCAGCTCCACAGCACAATGGTTCATTTGCAGTTCTACAGCACGGCCCACGCAGCACCCACGGCACACGGTCACGGTAGTGCCCCACAGCACATCAGTTCACGGCAAGTTCTCATTGTTACGGCTCACGCAGAAAGTTCTACAGCACACGGCTCACGGCAGTGCTCCTACAGCACACGGCTCACGGCAGTGCTCCTACAGCACACGGCTCACGGCAGTGCTCCTACAGCACACGGCTCACGGCAGTGCTCCTACAGCACACGGCTCACGGCAGTAAGTGTTGACCGGGCCTGCCAGGAGTTCCATCTGTCCCTAGAACTAGAAAAATGCTAGTGACAGGGGGGAAGGAGGTTCAGAGGAAGAATAAAGGGAGGATGGAAGTGAATTTTAGAAGGAGAGAACACCGCTTGCGTGAGGGGGTAGGCAAAATGCCCTGAGGGTGCAACAACAACATTGCACCCCTCCCCGACCTTGTTGGCTAAGAGAGGCGTTCAATGTCGTCTGCAATTTGGTACCGTTTTTATTAGGTACACCTCTCCGACCTTATTGGCTAAGGGAGGTGCCCATAAAACAGTGTTGATAACATTCTTGAGGGAGAGGGCTTGCGTACAGGCACTGTGGAACTCTCACCGACCTTATTGGCTAAGGGAAACGTACATGTCATCCGAGTTAGTATGGGATGGGTAAGTTAGGTATTTGTTTTGGGAGGAGTGATAGGGTGTGGTTAGTTAATGGTAGAATGGTTATTTTTATTTTGTGTGGGATTGCTAGTAACGGCTGGGTATGTTAGGTTTTTGTTTTGGGAGGAGCGATAGGGTGTGGTTAGTTAGTGGTAGAATGGTTATTTTTATTGTATCATAGTAATGCATGGGTATTATTGTAGTTTTATTTGGGGGATTACAGGTTTTTTCTTTTCTTTTTCAAAGGTTTTTTTTTTTTTTTTTTTTTTTTATCGGAGTAACTTGAGTTTGAGTTATATATTTGGGATAGAGGAGGATAACCTGGTCTTAGTTAGTTAGTTGATTGCTAGGTTGTAATCATGTATTGATAGTTAGGTTATTAGGTTAGGCTGATTTGGTTAGGTTGGGTGGGAATCGTTGGGTGAGGGTTAAGGAGAGGTTAGGTTTAATTTGGGGGGAAATTGTTGGGTGTGGTTATAGGGAAGATATTAACATAAGGGAGGTGGGAGGGGAGTGTTTGTTCTGTTTAGTACTTAAAGATGGAAATTCTGGGGTGCAGGGATGAGGTCTAAATTTTCGAGTGACAGTGAGCGAGGTGGTGGTATGAGTGTTGTGTATGCAAGTGAGGGAATGGCAGTTACGTGACTGTGTGTGGGGGAGTCGGGAGGTTGAGGGGAGTGTGCTAGGTTCGTGTCGGGGTTGATTTCTGTTTCCTTTGGGGTAGTGCCGTATAGGTTTACTTTGATTATTGATTTGGTTGGATGAGTGTATTGTATAATTCTTTTGCTGTCAGGTGTATAGGGAGAAAGGGGGGAGGTGTTCTTCCTCTTTGGTCTAGGGGTCTTGACCACTAGTTCTGTGGGGGGAAGGGTTCCCATTTTATTCTTGGGAGTCTGGGGTGTTAGGGGAGGATCGGGTGTGGTTTGGGTGTTCGTGGTCCGGGAGTTCAACGTAGTCAAGTGGGAGAAGTCGGGTGTAGGCAAGGTCGAGGTGGAGGGGCCGGTATGTTTTGGACTGATTACTTTGGGGGGTGAGGTAATGGTAGAATGGTGAGATAAGTCAGGTGTAGGCATGGCAGAAGTGGAGGGGAGGAGGGAGACAGTGGATTCTCTGGGGGGTGGGGGGGGCATGTTGGTACGGTCGGAGATGGGGGCAGTGGGGAAGATGAGGTCGGGACCGGTTCTGAAGGAGTCAGGAATGTTTATGGTAGGGAGGCCGTTAGCCTTCAAACCCTCAATTACCAGATTTAGAAAAAGTGATCTATTACCGTTGCTTAGGGAATGTGCCAGAAGTATGATGGTGGTGATTTTTGCGTCAGTGTCGGGGGAAGGGAGGGGGGCGGTCAGGCTGTTGGTCCAGCAAGTGCGGGTGGAGAGAGTCGTGGGAGTAGGGAGTGAGTGGTGGGGAGGAGGAGGAGGTGCAGTGGGAGGTGAGGGTAGGCGTAGGCGGGGAGGGAGAGGTGTTGTGCTGTTGTTGAGTCTGATTTGGCACTTGTTGCTGACGGCAGAGTGTGGGCCTTTACAATTGCAGCATCTAGTAACAGTGGCAGTGCAGTTTCTGTATGAGTGGCCTTGATTGGCACATTTTGAACAGGTTAGTGAGTTACTGCAACGGTTGGTGGTATGTCCAAATTGATAGCAGTTGTAGCATTGGTGGACTGGGATGTAGTGTTGGAATTCGATGTTATGTGAGGGGATGATGTTATTGCCGAATTTAATTCCGTTGGATTTTAATTTGATGGCGTCAGTTTGTGTAGCAGTAGTGATTTTTAACATGGGGAGAGTTCCCATCCGGGCAGCATATGTCATTTGGGAGGTGTTGTGTGTGTTGAGTTCTGTCAATAGGTTAGGGTTGTCAAGGATATGAGGGATGACTTTTCTACATATGAGGGTGCATTTTGCGCGGTATTTGGGTGAGCTGAGGACCGTTAAGCCATTGTCTTTTAGTTTTTTGTTCAATGCTGGGGAGTGGAATTGGTCGGCGTCTTCGTCATTCTGTACAAATATTTTAATAATGTCGTCATTGGTGAAGGAACGGATTTGGAAGATCAAAGTCAGCTGGAAAATGAGTGAAGCGAGGTCTGTGCACTGTTGGATGGTACGGTCCACTTTGAGTTTAATTGAAGGCATGTTGACTGGTGGAATTGGAGATTTATGGAGATCTCCCCTAACAAATTGTCCCTAATTTCCTGCGCCCCTCACGTAGGGGAGGCCCTGCACTATCACAGAGGGCCCCAGGCGAATCGGCAGGCTGTGCTGACCCCCCGCCCTTCACACAAACACGCACTAGCGAGGTGTGGGGACAGAGGGCGTTTCCAGACGAATACTCCCCTGTACGTCAACTGACAGGGGAATAGGTCCTTTCACGGCACGGAAGATAAAGGTTAGAGTGGTAGAAAAAGGTCTGAAAACTTACTGCTGACTCTTTCTTCACACCAAGCCCCTCAGCAGCATTCGGGGTTCCTAAGGGAGGTCCGATACTGTAGGAGAGGCTCAATGTGTCGATTGAATCAACAGAATTGTCAGTTGGAGAATGGAGTCAGGTGTTTGTGATTTCCAAGGTTGGTGGGAAGGTGGGAGAGGTCCCAGAAC
>NW_024741820.1:0-15954 GCF_018991925.1 Homarus americanus | reverse complement strand
TTTACGCAAGAGACGGTGGATCCTACCCACGGGGAACTGGAGTCCGGCCCTGCTAGAACGGGACTTTGACTTGCCCTTCACCTTGCCTCCCTTGCCGCGTCCTGACATGTTGCTGCTGCTGCTTTTCGTGATAGGAGTTAAATTTCCGCCCGCCACCTTGGTCTTTTATACCAAGCCCAGGATCAGGCCAGGTGGCCGTCTCGCGGACCCAACCAATGTAAGAGAGCCGTAGCTGCAGCCAGTCTGATCCTGAGCGGCCCGCTCGGTATATAAGGAAAAGTTAGTCGGGCCAGTTTTCAATTCTCTCGCTCCGCGCCACGAGTAACTGTGCCGCCATGCCTCCCAAAACTTCCGGAAAGGCTGCCAAGAAGGCTGGAAAGGCCCAGAAGGCCATTGCCAAGGGTGACAAGAAGAAGAAGCGCAGGAGGAAGGAAAGCTACAGCATCTACATCTACAAGGTACTGAAGCAAGTGCACCCCGACACAGGAGTCTCCTCCAAAGCTATGTCCATCATGAACTCTTTCGTGAACGATATCTTCGAGCGCATCGCTGCCGAGGCTTCCCGCCTGGCGCACTACAACAAACGCTCCACCATTACAAGTCGGGAAATCCAGACAGCTGTCCGACTCTTGCTGCCCGGTGAACTGGCCAAGCATGCCGTGTCTGAGGGCACCAAGGCTGTCACCAAGTACACCTCTTCCAAGTAAGAGGTTACTTGTGCACAACAAACACGCCATCCCACTACTACAACTTAATCGGCTCCTTCGGAGCCACAGTTACATGTTAAAGAGACAGTTACCGACAGTGATATATTGAGAGGGAAATAAATAAAAAAAAATTATAATAATCTGCATTCTCTATTGGCGTAGAAACAGGACTAAATCGAAACATTATAAATAAATAAATAAATTCTGCGTGGAGTACTTTTACACCCACTGCAAAGTGACATACATGGAGGGTGTTTGGGTTTCATTTCTTGTTTGCAGCACGCCTATTTCATGTAAACAATTCATTTTATTTTATTTTATTGAATTTTCTTTTATTTTAGTTATTTATTTACTTACTTATTCTTTATATATTAATTTGTTACTAGCTCTTGTTTTTTGCACCCACCCACCCACCTCCCGAATTGATGACCTACTATACATTCGTGCCTGCACGACTGTTACCAACTTACCGTTAGGCGATTTGGGTAACCGAAATTAACGCTCTCCGACCACCAACCATTTCGATTGTCATGAAAATTATCTTCAGAACAGTTCTTTGGCCCTGAGAAGGGCCGAGTTATAGATGTCTGGTAGGTTTTGTTGTGCTTTTTGTTTTTCCCCAAGGAAGAGGACTTAAGCACGCTCTCCGCGGATGCGCCGGGCCAGCTGGATGTCCTTGGGCATGATGGTAACGCGCTTGGCGTGAATGGCACACAGGTTGGTGTCCTCGAAAAGACCCACCAGGTAAGCCCCAGAGGCTTCCTGCAGAGCCATGACGGCAGACGACTGGAAGCGCAGGTCAGTCTTGAAATCCTGGGCGATCTCACGCACCAGGCGCTGGAAGGGCAGCTTCCTGATGAGTAGCTCTGTGCTCTTCTGGTAACGGCGGATCTCACGAAGGGCGACGGTTCCGGGCCTGTAACGATGGGGCTTCTTGACACCACCGGTGGCTGGGGCGGACTTGCGAGCTGCCTTGGTGGCAAGCTGCTTCCGTGGAGCCTTGCCTCCAGTGGACTTGCGGGCAGTCTGTTTAGTACGGGCCATCTCGACGACGAAATAGTCAATACGGGCGGCCCGGCAGGCGGGCGGGCTTATATACAGACATTCTCCACCTCAGTGGCCACCTCATTGGCCACGAGTGCCGCATGCGTCATCCGCAAGCTACGCCCCACCTCCAAGAGGGAGGGACGGCCTTGGATGAACGATACTACCGCTGCGTCCCCAGCACGCCACCTACTCCCACCAAACCGTGGGCGAAGCCACACCAGGACCACCTGTAGTAGCAACCACAACAACATGACTGGACGAGGCAAAGGAGGCAAGGGACTTGGAAAGGGTGGCGCCAAGCGTCATCGTAAGGTGCTTCGTGACAACATCCAGGGTATCACCAAGCCCGCCATTCGTCGTCTAGCTCGGCGTGGAGGTGTTAAACGTATATCCGGCCTCATCTACGAGGAGACCCGCGGCGTCCTCAAGGTGTTTCTGGAGAGCGTCATCCGTGACGCCGTCACCTACACCGAGCACGCAAAAAGGAAGACCGTCACCGCCATGGATATGGTGTATGCCCTGAAACGGCAAGGCCGCACCCTTTATGGTTTTGGTGGTTAATCAACCTGATGGACGGGCGCACACCACCACCACCACCACCACCACCACGACAAACAAATATACGGACCTAATTTTAGGTCCACATTTAAATCGCTAAAGAGTTGGTTAGACACTGAGTAAATAAATATCCTTCATTCCTGACTTGTATGAGTAGGTTGTGGAATGGTGTCCACTTCCTAATAATTGTCAGTCAGTCAGTCAACATTCACCTACCCTCCAGGAACCTCACCTAACTTCCTGTAGCGTCACCGAACCTCACGAAATGTAACCCAATGTAGTTTATAATCTATCCTAACATGACATAACATAACCACGCACTATATTACTTCGGTAAGAGTAATGAGTTTTAATACGCAAAGTTGCAGTTATCATTCATTCATACATACATACATACATACATAACATGCTAGTGGCAGGGGGGATTGAAGTGAATTTTAGGAGGATAGAATAGGTGAAGTGGCTAAACAGCGCTTGCGTGAGGGACTTTAAGCAGCAACTCGCCTGGATGCGGCAGGATAGAGTCAGGTCAAGCGTCCGGTGCATGTTGGGTTCCGCCATGGTTTCTCAGTGTTTGGTCGGCTTGATTGTGTGTGTGTTGTTTTCTTGTTTGGAGGAAATGTCTTGGTATTCTTCTTCTTAGCTTGAAGTTGATTTTCTTCTAACTCTTCTCCTCTTGTTGTTCGTCTTCCCCGTGTCTGCTATCATTCTGTAAAGACTCTATATATGTATGTAGGTATGAGTGAGTAACAGTTGCCGGTTACAGTGATACTTCATATTCGCTGGTGTTGTATTGTATGGCTTCGGTATTTCTTAATATACAAACGGCACCGTTAGGGGATTGAGGTATTTAAAAACCAGCCTGCATTACTTATATATAGAAATAAATAATGTGGCTTGGACAATAATGACGACTACTCTCTCCTACCTTCCCCAAACAAGGGCTTTTCGAAAGTATACATTGGACACAAATGACTTAGTACATCATAAATTGGTGGTTTAACAAAAGCCCTCATTAGAGAAAGGTGAAGGAGCACACAGTGAACATACAGATTAATGTATAGATTGCAGACAACTCCCAGCAAGAAGAGGGGCTCTGACACAAAAGCCACTTGCCAGATGGGGTTATGAGGAAATTCACATGATGATGCTGTAGCAAAACATTCACTACGTGTTGTCGTAGCATCTTGGGGACACCACGTGGTCGACATGACTCACTCATTCAAGTGGGTGAGGTGTGGTCCCAGGCCTCTCTATCGTGGAGTCTCAGGGGAAGTATAACTGGGTACCTGGGACCTCACTGTGTGAAGGTGGTTAGCTAGCTTGGGTAAGACTCAACTGCCGAGTTGTTTTTCACTGAGTTAAGCACTGTTCACTACTATTCATCACTGGTTCCATTCCTTGGCCAAATGAGATAGTACCTTATGGCAAGAACTTGTTGATAGTCCGCTGGGGAGGAGGGTTCAGGGGAGTGAGTTGGTATGGGCCAACATATAAATAATAATAATAATAATAATAATTAACGGTTTATTGAAAGAGCTTGGCAGCCAGAAGACTGAAAATATACAGTTACATATTTGGGGAATGGGTTACGAATTACAAATAATATACAAGTAACATGAGTGACACAAATAAGACAGATAATAACTAGCTGGGGAAAAGCTCAAACTACAGTTCATTTCAACATAGTGACAGTGCAAGGAGTAGTGTTTACTGGGAGTGAGTACACTGATTTATTACAAGTTATCGATAATTTTTACAATGGTTGGGACTGGGCTGTTCTTATAGAGATCAGTTCGTGCACGTATGGGCTGGATGCGGTTGTGGTGTCGAAGAGCAATTCTCGGACTAGGGATCTCAGGTGGTAGTAGGAGCCGGTGTCGGGGATGGTGTAGAAGCTTCTTACCAAATTTGCAGATGAGGTCGTGGTGATGGTCAGTGAGAGTCTAAAGGGTCGGTCAGTGTGTTGAGCGCTTGTTGATATGTGGAGTAGGAAGGGTAGAGAATAATCTTGCATGGCCTCTTTTGCACTTTGTCTAGGTGTTTACGTTGTGTGGCATTTAGGGAAGAAGACCAGGTGAGCTTGGGAAGTATGAATGTTGTGTAAACACTGAGGAGCTCGTGTGCAGGAACACCGAGGGACTTGAGTCGGCGTAGGAGGTGGAGACGGAAACTGGAGGATTTGATAACTTCACTGACGTGTGGTTTCTAATTTAGTTTGTTGTCTATATGTATGTGTGTGTGTGTGTGTATATACTACTGTACTTTTTAGATCCTCCTACGCAACCTAACCTATTATAGTTAAGTATAGTAGGCTATATACTATTTTGTTAGTATGTGTTATAAAATGTAATTGCATGTTATTATTATTAATATTATTATTATTAATATTATTATTATTCTTATTATTATTAGTATTATTATTATTATTATTATTATTTTTATTATTGTTATTATTATTACATACTAATATAATACTAAGTTGCCCACCAGATTTCCTCAGAGATGGGAGGAGCACATTGGCGGCGGTGTTGTTTATACTCCGCCCGATTACTGATTCCTATTCACCGAGCCAGAGCTGGTGGGCGGCGTGTTATGTGCCACGTTTTGTTTCCCATTGGGCGTACCGCTCAGCTGGGGAGTTGGAGATTTCATAAAAAGAAAGTTTGAGTGGAGCGCACACCTTTTCTTTCACATACAGTTATCTTAGACCATCTACTAGTATAATAGTTTGCACAAAAATACTCTACACTCTTTATAGGTTATTGTTATGTTGTTGTTTTTTTTTTTACTTCTCATCAGATTGTGCATTCAACTAATATACACTAATAGTGTGTTTATTATTATGTTTTATAGTATTATTTCGTAAAATATTGGGTAACACAATTATAGTCACTAGTATAGTCTATTATATTATTGGGGTTTATAGCAGTTTGTGGTCTAATAGTATCATGCTTTATGAGTGGTTTTCTATGTAGTGATGATTAGGCAATAAAATATGCTTTGGGTGTTTATAGCAGTTTGTGGTCTACTAGTATCATGCTTTATGGGTGGTGTTCTATGTAGTGATGATTAGGCCATAAAATATGCTTTTGGTTTATTGCTAACAAAATATACTTTGCTCTACCGCTGTAGTGCAATACATGGTGAAACTTACATACAACGTTAATAAAGTATTGATGGAAGAAGAAGTAAGAGGAAGAATTGTGGAGGTAATGAACAGTGAGACAATGTATAGCCTCCGGGATGGCGGCAGCGTTTCTGTTATTAATATATAATAAGACAATAGGAAAATATGTTGTTGTCTCTACCTGTATTATTACCTTTGCGATAGCATGGTTAAATTTGGGGAGGACAGAGGAAGGAGCAGGAGGTTAGGAAGGGATTTGTAGTGGGAGAGATAGTGTCTGTGATCCTCGGATCACCACTCCTCGGATTATGTCAGTTCAAGTTTAGAAGCTCAATCAACTTTCCATGATTACGAATTGGCAACCTTATTTACGTAATAGGCACCACTTTGCAGGTAGTGAACAGACCCAGTGTCAAGGTCAAACGTGATGTAAACGGCCAGAATTAGGTTAGGATACAGACACATCTGGCTAGTTAGTAACGCTGTACCCATACCGGAACACTCAGCATGTAAACTTGGTGATACACCTTTAAAGCACTACTATATTATTGCATGTGACACTGTCAAAGACTTCAGGCCACCTCACTTATTGTATCTTGAACTATGTCATTACTTCATTGAGGACATTACATTCTTGCTCTCTATCCCAAATTGGCTAGCTAGCCCACACTGATTAGTCTACAATTACAAGATGACTCCAATGTATGCTGCTGGTAAATGTGTACTGTCAATGAACCAGAGTGAAAATAAGGTCGCCTCCCTTGCTGCTGCTGCTGCTTCTGCGCCCTTCTAAGTCCCGTTTAAGTCCCCCACCCCAGGCCCCCGCAGTACCCCTTCACATCTACACCATTCAAAAACAATTTCACTCAATTTGCACAGAGTGTTATCCTGCAAAACGTTGATGTCGTATATTTCTCTCTTTAAGTGATATCCTGTGGCGCCGAAAGGAGCCTGTTTGGTTAGGTTGTCTTGTGTGAACGAACCTTGGGTTCTTATTTCTTCTCTGTCTTCTTGGGGAGGAGCACAGCTTGGATGTTAGGAAGGACACCCCCTTGGGCAATGGTGACTCCAGACAGGAGCTTGTTCAGCTCCTCGTCATTGCGAATGGCAAGCTGAAGATGACGTGGGATAATGCGGGTCTTCTTGTTGTCGCGGGCGGCGTTACCGGCCAGCTCGAGCACTTCTGCTGCCAGGCACTCCATGACGGCTGCAAGGTACACAGGGGCACCTGCACCAACGCGCTCAGCATAGTTGCCCTTACGCAAGAGACGGTGGATTCTACCCACGGGGAACTGGAGTCCGGCCCTGCTAGAACGGGACTTTGATTTGCCCTTCACTTTGCCTCCCTTGCCGCGTCCTGACATGTTGCTGCTGCTGCTTTTCGTGATAGGAGTTAAATTTCCGCCCGCCACCTTGGTCTTTTATACCAAGCTCAGGATCAGGCCAGGTGGCCGTCTCGCGGACCCAACCAATGTAAGAGAGCGGTAGCTGCAGCCAGTCTGATCCTGAGCGGCCCGCTCGGTATATAAGGAAAAGTTAGTCGGGCCAGTTTTCAATTCTCTCGCTCCGCGCCACGAGTAACTGTGCCGCCATGCCTCCCAAAACTTCCGGAAAGGCTGCCAAGAAGGCTGGAAAGGCCCAGAAGGCCATTGCCAAGGGTGACAAGAAGAAGAAGCGAGGGAGTGGCAGAAAGCTACAGACCCATCTACAAAGGCATTGGCTATGCACCTCTGGACACAGGAGTCTCCTCCAAAGCTATGTCCATCATGAACTCTTTCGTGAACGACATCTTCGAGCGCATCGCTGCCGAGGCTTCCCGCCTGGCGCACTACAACAAACGCGCCACCATTACAAGTCGGGAAATCCAGACAGCTGTCCGACTCTTGCTGCCCGGTGAACTGGCCAAGCATGCCGTGTCTGAGGGCACCAAGGCTGTCACCAAGTACACCTCTTCCAAGTAAGAGGTTACTTGTGCACAACAAACACGCCATCCCACTACTACAACTTAATCGGCTCCATCGGAGCCACAGTTACATGTTAAAGAGACAGTTACCGACAGTGATATATTGAGAGGGAAATAAAAAAAAAAAAAAATTATAATAATCTGCATTTTCTATTTGCGTAGAAACCGGACTAAATCGAAACATAATAAATAAATAAATAAATTCTGCGTGGAGTGACATACATGGAGTGTGTTTGGGCTTCATTTCATGTTTGCAGCACGCCTAATTCATGTAAACAATTTATTTTATTTTATTGTATTTTATTGTATTTTCTTTTATTTTATTTATTTATTTACTTACTTATTCTTTATACATTTATTTGTTACTAGCTCTTGTTTGTTGCACCCACCCACCTCCCGAATTGATGACCTACTATACATTCGTGCCTGCACGACTGTTACCAACTTACCGTTAGGCGATTTGGGTAACCGAAATTAACGCTCTCCTACCACCAGCCATTTCGATTGTCATGAAAATTATCTTCAGAACAGTTCTTTGGCCCTGAGAAGGGCCGAGTTATAGATGTCTGGTAGGTTTTGTTGTGCTTTTTCTTTTTCCCCAAGGAAGAGGACTTAAGCACGCTCTCCGCGGATGCGCCGGGCCAGCTGGATGTCCTTGGGCATGATGGTAACGCGCTTGGCGTGAATGGCACACAGGTTGGTGTCCTCGAAAAGACCCACCAGGTAAGCCTCAGAGGCTTCCTGCAGAGCCATGACGGCAGACGACTGGAGGCGCAGGTCAGTCTTGAAATCCTGGGCGATCTCACGCACCAGGCGCTGGAAGGGCAGCTTCCTGATGAGTAGCTCTGTGCTCTTCTGGTAACGACGGATCTCACGAAGGGCGACGGTTCCGGGCCTGTAATGATGGGGCTTCTTGACACCACCGGTGGCTGGGGCGGACTTGCGAGCTGCCTTGGTGGCAAGCTGCTTCCGTGGAGCCTTGCCTCCAGTGGACTTGCGGGCAGTCTGTTTAGTACGGCCGACGGCAGGGCCATTGGCCATGATGATGTTATCCACCCCTGGTGAGAGGAGGATGATATACCATTCTCATCAAACTGTAATAATACCAGACTACCTTGTAGCAACCACAACAACATGACTGGACGAGGCAAAGGAGGCAAGGGACTTGGAAAGGGTGGCGCCAAGCGTCATCGTAAGGTGCTTCGTGACAACATCCAGGGTATCACCAAGCCCGCCATTCGTCGTCTAGCTCGGCGTGGAGGTGTTAAACGTATATCCGGCCTCATCTACGAGGAGACCCGCGGCGTCCTCAAGGTGTTTCTTGAGAACGTCATCCGTGACGCCGTCACCTACACCGAGCACGCAAAAAGGAAGACCGTCACCGCCATGGATGTGGTGTATGCCCTGAAACGGCAGGGCCGCACCCTTTATGGTTTTGGTGGTTAATCAACCTGATGGACGGGCGCACACCACCACCACCACCACCACCACCACGACAAACAAATATACGGACCTAATTTTAGGTCCACATTTAAATCACTAAAGAGTTGGTTAGACACTGAGTAAATCGTTGAAAATATATCCAATAACATGATCCTCTCTAATTCTGGATTTGTGGTATGAGTATAGGTTGTGCGTGAACGTGTTGGAACCACTTCCTAATAATTGTCAGTCAGTCAACATTCACCTAACCTCCAGGTACCTCACCTAACTTCCTGTAGCGTCACCGAACCTCACGAAATGTAACCCAATGTAGTTTATAATCTATCCTAACATGACATAACATAACCACGCACTATATTACTTCGGTAAGAGTAATGAGTTTTAATACGCAAAGTTGCAGTTAGCATTCATTCATACATACATACATACATACATACATACATACATAACATGCTAGTGGCAGGGGGGATTGAAGTGAATTTTAGGAGGATAGAATAGGTGCAGTGGCTAAACAGCGCTTGCGTGAGGGACTTTAAGCAGCAACTCGCCTGGATGCGGCAGGATAGAGTCAGGTCAAGCGTCCGGTGCATGTTGGGTTCCGCCATGTTTTCTCAGTGTTTGGTCGGCTTGATTGTGTGTGTGTTGTTTTCTTGTTTGGAGGAAATGTCTTGGTATTCTTCTTCTTAGCTTGAAGTTGATTTTCTTCTAACTCTTCTCCTCTTGTTGTTCGTCTTCCCCGTGTCTGCTATCATTCTGTAAAGACTCTATATATGTATGTAGGTATGAGTGAGTAACAGTTGCCGGTTACAGTGATACTTCATATTCGCTGGTGTTGTACTGTATGGCTTCGGTATTTCTTAATATACAAACGGCACCGTTAGGGGATTGAGGTATTTAAAAACCAGCCTACATTACTTATATATAGAAATAGATAATGTGGCTTGGACAATAATGACGACTACTCTCTACTACCTAACCCAAACAAGGGCTTTTCGAAAGTATACATTGGACACAATTGACTTAGTACATACATTGGTGGTTTAACAAAAGCCCTCATTAGAGAAAGGTGAAGGAGCACACAGTGAACATACAGATTAATGTTTGCACGCATAGATCATGTAAGGTGAGGTGTTGAACACCAGACACGTAGTGTAGTAACTCCCTCACAGATGGCGTTATGAGGGGCCTGAGGATGTAGCAGTTACCTCACAGATGGTGTTATGAGGAACTTCACATGATGATGCTGTAGCAAAACATTCACTACGTGGTGTCGTAGCATCTTGGTGACACCACGTGGTCCACATGACTCACTCATTCAAGTGGGTGAGGTGTGGTCCCAGGCCTCTCTATCGTGGAGTCTCAGGGGAAGTATAACCGGGTACCTGGGACCTCACTGTGTGAAGGTGGTTAGCTAGCTTGGGTAAGACTCAACTGCCGAGTTGTTTTTCACTGAGTTAAGCACTGTTCACCACTATTCATCACTGGTTCCATTCCTTTGCCAAATGAGATAGTACCTTATGGCAAGAACTTGTTGATAGTCCGGTGGGGAGGAGGGTTCAGGGGAGTGAGTTGGTATGGGCCAACATATAAATAATAATAATAATAATAATAATTAACGGTTTATTGAAAGAGCTTGGCAGCCAGAAGACTGAAAATATACAGTTACATATTTGGGGAATGGGTTACTAATTACAAATAATATACAAGTAACATGAGTGACACAAATAAGACATATAATAACTAGCTGGGGAAAAGCTCAAACTACAGTTCATTTCAACATAGTGACAGTGCAAGGAGTAGTGTTTACTGGGAGTGAGTACACTGATTTATTACAAGTTATCGATAATTTTTACAATGGTTGGGACTGGGCTGTTCTTATAGAGATCAGTTCGTGCACGTATGGGCTGGATGCGGTTGTGGTGTCGAAGAGCAATTCTCGGACTAGGGATCTCAGGTGGTAGTAGGAGCCGGTGTCGGGGATGGTGTAGAAGCTTCTTACCAAATTTGCAGATGAGGTCGTGGTGATGGTCAGTGAGAGTCTAAAGGGTCGGTCAGTGTGTTGAGCGCTTCTTGATATGTGGAGTAGGAAGGGTAGAGAATAATCTTGCATGGCCTCTTTTGCACTTTTTCTAGGTGTTTACGTTGTGTGGCATTTAGGGAAGAAGACCAGGTGAGCTTGGGAAGTATGAATGTTGTGTAAACACTGAGGAACTCGTGTGCAGGAACACCGAGGGACTTGAGTCGGCGTAGGAGGTGGAGACGGAAACTGGAGGATTTGATAACTTCACTGACGTGTGGTTTCTAATTTAGTTTGTTGTCTATATGTATGTGTGTGTGTGTGTGTATATACTACTGTACTTTTTAGATCCTCCTACGCAACCTAACCTATTATAGTTAAGTATAGTAGGCTATACACTATTTTGTTAGTATGTGTTATAAAATGTAATTGCATGTTATTATTATTAATATTATTATTATTAATATTATTATTATTCTTATTATTATTAGTATTATTATTATTATTATTATTATTTTTATTATTGCTATTATTATTACATACTAATATAATACTAAGTTGCCCACCAGATTTCCTCAGAGATGGGAGGAGCACATTGGCGGCGGTGTTGTTTATACTCCGCCCGATTACTGATTCCTATTCACCGAGCCAGAGCTGGCGGGCGGCGTGTTATGTGCCACGTTTTGTTTCCCATTGGGCGTACCGCTCAGCTGGGGAGTTGGAGATTTCATAAAAAGAAGGTTTGAGTGGAGAGCACACCTTTTCCTTCACATACAGTTATCTTAGACCATCTACTAGTATAATAGTTTGCACAAAAATACTCTACACTCTTTATAGGTTATTGTTATGTTGTTGTTTTTTTTTTTACTTCTCATCAGATTGTGCATTCAACTAATATACACTAATAGTGTGTTTATTATTATGTTTTATAGTATTATTTCGTAAAATATTGGGTAACACAATTATAGTCACTAGTATAGTCTATTATATTATTGGGTTTTATAGCAGTTTGTGGTCTAATAGTATCATGCTTTATGAGTGGTGTTCTATGTAGTGATGATTAGGCAATAAAATATGCTTTGGGTGTTTATAGCAGTTTGTGGTCTACTAGTATCATGCTTTATGGGTGGTGTTCTATGTAGTGATGATTAGGCCATAAAATATGCTTTTGGTTTATTGCTAACAAAATATACTTTGCTCTACCGCTGTAGTGCAATACATGGTGAAACTTACATACACCGTTCATAAAGTATTGATGGAAGAAGAAGTAAGAGGAAGAATTGTGGAGGTAATGAACAGTGAGACAATGTATAGCCTCCGGGCTGGCGGCAGCGTTTCTGTTATTAATATATAATAAGACAATAGGAAAATATGTTGTTGTCTCTACCTGTATTATTACCTTTGCGATAGCATGGTTAAATTTGGGGAGGACAGAGGAAGGAGTAGGAGGTTAGGAAGGGATTTGTAGTGGGAGAGATAGTGTCTGTGATCCTCGGATCACCACTCCTCGGATTATGTCAGTTCAAGTTTAGAAGCTCAATCAACTTTCCCTGATTACGAATTGGCAACCTTTCGATTTACAACAGGTACCTACTTACTGCTACAGTAGGTAGGTGAACAGGGACCAAGGGGGCTAGGAAGAGTGTCCAAACAACTTGCCTGTGTGATGTAGTCGTGGCCAGAATTAGGTTAGGATACAGACACATCTGGCTAGTTAGTAACGCTGTACCCATACCGGAACACTCAGCATGTAAACTTTGTGATACACCTTTAAAGCACTATATTATTGAATGTGACACTGTCAAAGACATCTTGAACTATGTCATTACTTCATTGAGGACATTACATTCTTGCTGTTTATCCCAAATTGGCTAGCCCACACACTGATTAGTCTACAATTACAATATGACTCCAATGTATGCTGCTGGTAAATGTGTACTGTCAATGAACCAGAGTGAAAATAAGGTCGCCTCCCTTGCTGCTGCTGCTGCTTCTTGCGCCCTTCTAAGTCCCGTTTAAGTCCCCCACCCCAGGCCCCCGCAGTACCCCTTCACATCTACAACATTCAAAAACAATTTCACTCAATTTCCACAATACTATGCTAATTACACGTAAAATAGAGTGTTATCCTGCAAAACGTTGATGTCGTATATTTCTCTCTTTAAGTGATATCCTGTGGCTCTGAAAGGAGCCTGTTTGGTTAGGTTGTCTTGTGTGAACGAACCTTGGGTTCTTATTTCTTCTCTGTCTTCTTGGGGAGGAGCACAGCTTGGATGTTAGGAAGGACACCCCCTTGGGCAATGGTGACTCCAGATAGGAGCTTGTTCAGCTCCTCGTCATTGCGAATGGCAAGCTGAAGATGACGCGGGATAATGCGGGTCTTCTTGTTGTCGCGGGCGGCGTTACCGGCCAGCTCGAGCACTTCTGCTGCCATGTACTCCATGACGGCTGCAAGGTACACAGGGGCACCTGCACCAACACGCTCAGCATAGTTGCCTTTACGCAAGAGACGGTGGATCCTACCCACGGGGAACTGGAGTCCGGCCCTGCTAGAACGGGACTTTGACTTGCCCTTCACTTTGCCTCCCTTGCCGCGTCCTGACATGTTGCTGCTGCTGCTTTTCGTGATAGGAGTTAAATTTCCGCCCGCCACCTTGGTCTTTTATACCAAGCTCAGGATCAGGCCAGGTGGCCGTCTCGCGGACCCAACCAATGTAAGAGAGCCGTAGCTGCAGCCAGTCTGATCCTGAGCGGCCCGCTCGGTATATAAGGAAAAGTTAGTCGGGCCAGTTTTCAATTCTCTCGCTCCGCGCCACGAGTAACTGTGCTGCCATGCCTCCCAAAACTTCCGGAAAGGCTGCCAAGAAGGCTGGAAAGGCCCAGAAGGCCATTGCCAAGGGTGACAAGAAGAAGAAGCGCAGGAGGAAGGAAAGCTACAGCATCTACATCTACAAGGTACTGAAGCAAGTGCACCCCGACACAGGAGTCTCCTCCAAAGCTATGTCCATCATGAACTCTTTCGTGAACGACATCTTCGAGCGCATCGCTGCCGAGGCTTCCCGCCTGGCGCACTACAACAAACGCTCCACCATTACAAGTCGGGAAATCCAGACAGCTGTCCGACTCTTGCTGCCCGGTGAACTGGCCAAGCATGCCGTGTCTGAGGGCACCAAGGCTGTCACCAAGTACACCTCTTCCAAGCAAGAGGTTACTTGTGCACAACAAACACGCCATCCCACTACTACAACTTAATCGGCTCCATCGGAGCCACAGTTACATGTTAAAGAGACAGTTACCGACAGTGATATATTGAGAGGGAAATAAATAAAAAAAATTATAATAATCTGCATTCTCTATTGGCGTAGAAACAGGACTAAATCGAAACATTATAAATAAATAAATAAATTCTGCGTGGAGTACTTTTACACCCACTGCAAAGTGACATACATGGAGTGTGTTTGGGTTTCATTTCTTGTTTGCAGCACGCCTATTTCATGTAAACAATTCATTTTATTTTATTTTATTGAATTTTCTTTTATTTTAGTTATTTATTTACTTACTTATTCTTTATATATTAATTTGTTACTAGCTCTTGTTTTTTGCACCCACCCACCTCCCGAATTGATGACCTACTATCCATTCGTGCCTGCACGACTGTTACCAACTTACCGTTAGGCGATTTGGGTAACCGAAATTAACGCTCTCCTACCACCAACCATTTCGATTGTCATGAAAATTATCTTCAGAACAGTTCTTTGGCCCTGAGAAGGGCCGAGTTATAGATGTCTGGTAGGTTTTGTTGTGCTTTTTCTTTTTCCCCAAGGAAGAGGACTTAAGCACGCTCTCCGCGGATGCGCCGGGCCAGCTGGATGTCCTTGGGCATGATGGTAACGCGCTTGGCGTGAATGGCACACAGGTTGGTGTCCTCGAAAAGACCCACCAG
This sequence comes from Homarus americanus, assembly GCF_018991925.1. Classification (NCBI taxonomy): domain Eukaryota; kingdom Metazoa; phylum Arthropoda; class Malacostraca; order Decapoda; family Nephropidae; genus Homarus; species Homarus americanus. The sequence continues at coordinate 1,146 of NW_024741820.1, read as the reverse complement.
GTAAGCCTCAGAGGCTTCCTGCAGAGCCATGACGGCAGACGACTGGAAGCGCAGGTCAGTCTTGAAATCCTGGCGATCTCACGCACCAGGCGCTGGAAGGGCAGCTTCCTGATGAGTAGCTCTGTGCTCTTCTGGTAACGACGGATCTCACGAAGGGCGACGGTTCCGGGCCTGTAACGATGGGGCTTCTTGACACCACCGGTGGCTGGGGCGGACTTGCGAGCTGCCTTGGTGGCAAGCTGCTTCCGTGGAGCCTTGCCTCCAGTGGATTTGCGGGCAGTCTGTTTAGTACGGGCCATCTCGACGACGAAATAGTCAATACGGGCGGCCCGGCAGGCGGGCGGGCTTATATACAGACATTCTCCACCTCAGTGGCCACCTCATTGGCCACGAGTGCCGCATGCGTCATCCGCAAGCTACGCCCCACCTCCAAGAGGGAGGGACGGCCTTGGATGAACGATACTACCGCTGCGTCCACAGCACGCCACCTACTCCCACCAAACCGTGGGCGAAGCCACACCAGGACCACCTGTAGTAGCAACCACAACAACATGACTGGACGAGGCAAAGGAGGCAAGGGACTGGGAAAGGGTGGCGCCAAGCGTCATCGTAAGGTGCTTCGTGACAACATCCAGGGTATCACCAAGCCCGCCATTCGTCGTCTAGCTCGGCGTGGAGGTGTTAAACGTATATCCGGCCTTATCTACGAGGAGACCCGCGGCGTCCTCAAGGTGTTTCTGGAGAACGTCATCCGTGACGCCGTCACCTACACCGAGCACGCAAAAAGGAAGACCGTCACCGCCATGGATGTGGTTTATGCCCTGAAACGGCAGGGGCGCACCCTTTATGGTTTTGGTGGTTAATCAACCTGATGGACGGGCGCACACCACCACCACCACCACGACAAACAAATATACGGACCTAATTTTAGGTCCACATTTAAATCGCTAAAGAGTTGGTTAGACACTGAGTAAATCGTTGAAAATATATCCAATAACATGATCCTCTCTAATTCTGGACTTGTGGTATGAGTATAGGTTGTGTGTGAACGTGTTGGAACCACTTCCTAATAATTGTCAGTCAGTCAGTCAACATTCACCTAACCTCCAGGTACCTCACCTAACTTCCTGTAGCGTCACCGAACCT
>NW_024741819.1:0-17287 GCF_018991925.1 Homarus americanus | reverse complement strand
CCGGCCCTCACACCCCTCGTCATAGCACCGAAGGGGTGCCCGGCCCTCATACCCCGGGTCATGGTGCTGGAGGGGTGCCCGGGCCTCACACCCCAATTCATGGCACTGAAATCGAGCCCGGCCCTCACACCCCGGGTCATGGCACTGGAAAGGTGCTCGGCCCTCACACCCCGTGTCATGTGAAGGGGTGCACGGACCTCACACCCCGGTTCATAGCTCTATAGGGGTGCCTGGCCCTCACACCCCGTTTCATGGCACTAAAGGGATGCCCGGCTCTCACACACCGGCTCATGGCACTAAAGGGGTGCCCGGCCCTCACACCCTGCGTCATGGTACTGAAGCGGTGCCCGGCCGTCACACCCCTGGCCATGGCACTGAAGGTGTGCCTGGCCCTCACACAGCTGGATATAGACCTAAACGGGTGGCCCTGCCCTCACACCTCGGGTAATGGGGCTGAAGGGGTGCCCGGCCCTCACATACCGGGTCATGGCACCGAAGGAGTGATCGGCCCGCACACCCCGGGTCATGGCACTGAGAGGGTGTCCGGCCCACACACCCCGGGTCATGTCATTGAAGGGGTGCCCGCCCTTCACACCCCGGGTCATGTCACTGAAAGGGTGCACGGTCCTCACACCCCGGGTCATAGCACTGAAGGGGTGCCCGGCCTTCATACCCCGGGTCATGGTGCTGGAGGGGTGCCCGGCCCTCACACCCCGATTCATGGCACTGAAATCGAGCCCGGCTCTCACACCCCGGGTCATGGTGCTGAAGGGGTGCCCGGGTCACACCCCGGTTCGCAGCACTGTAGGGGTGCCCGGCCCTCACACCCCGTTTCATGGCACTGAAAGGGTGCCCGGCCCTCACACCCCGGTTCATGACACTGAAGGGATGCCCGGCCCTCACACCCCGGGTCATAGCACTGTAGGGGTGCACGGCCCTCACACCCCGGGTCATGGACCTAAAGGGGTGCCCGGCCCTCACACCACGGGTCATGGGGTTGAAGCGGTTCCCGGCCCTCACACTTCGGGTAATGGTGCTGAAGGGGTGCCCGGCCCTCACACCCCGGGTCATGTCACTGAAGGGGTGCCCGGCCCTCACACCCCAGGTCATGTCACTGGAGGGGTGCCCGACCCTCACACCCCGATTCTTGGCACTGAAATCGAGCCAGGCCCTAACACTCTGGGTCATGGCACTGAAAAGGTGCCCGGCCCTCACACCCCGTGTCATATGGAAGGGTGCCCGGCCCTCACACCCCGTGTCATGTGAAGTGGTGCTCGGCCCTCACACCCCGATTCATAGCTCTGTTGGGTTGCCCGGCCCTCACACCCCGTTTCATGGCACTAAAGGGGTGCCCGTCTCTCACACCCCGGCTCATGGCACTAAAGGGGTGCCCGGCCCTGACACCCGGGGTTAAGTCACTGAAGGGGTGCCCGGCCATCACTCCCCGGGCCATGGTGCTGGAGAGGCGCCCGGCCCTCATACCCCGGGCCATGGTGCTGGAGGGGTGCCCGGCCCTCACACCCCGTGTCATGTGAAGGGGTGCCAGGCCCTCACACCCCGGTTCATAGCTCTGTAGGGGTTCCCGGCGCTCACACCCCGTTTCATGGCACTGAAGGGGTGGCCGGCCCTCGCACCCCGGGTCATTGCACTGAAGCGGTGACCCGGCCGTCACACCCCTGGCCATAGCACTGAAGGTGTGCCCGGCCCTCCCACACCTGGTTATAGACCTAAATGGGTGGCCGGCTCTCACACCTCGGGTCATGGGGCTGAAGGGGTGCCCGGCCCTCACACTCCGGGTCATGGCACTGAAAGAGTGACCGGCCCTTACACCCCGGGTCATGGCACTGAAAGGGTGCTCGGCCCTCACACCCCGGGTCATAGCACTGAAGGGGTGCCCGGCCCTCATACCCCGGGTCATGGTGCTGGAGGGGTGCCAGGGCCTCTCACCCCAGTTCACAGCACTGTAGCGGTGCCCGGCCTTCACACCCCGTTTCATGGCACTGAAAGGGTGCCCGGCCCTCACACCCCGATTCCTGGCACTGAAAGGGTGCCAGGCCCTCACACCCCGGTTCATAGCACTGAAGGGGTGCCCGTCCGTCACACCCCGGTTCATGATACTGAAGGGGTGCCCGGCCCTCACACTCCGGGTCATGGTGCTGGAAGGGTGCCCGGCCCTCACACCCAAAGTTATGACACTAAAGGGGTTCCCGGCCCGTACAACCCGGGTCATGTCACTGAAGGGGTGCACGGCCATCACACCCCGGGAAGGGACATAAAGGGGTGCCCGGCCCTCACACCCAGGGTCATGGGGTTGAAGCGGTTCCCGGTCCTCACACCACGGGTCATGGAGCTGAAGGGGTGCCCGGTCATCACACCCCGATTCATGGCACTGAAAGGGTGCCCGGCCTCACACCCCGGTTCATGGCACTGAAAAGGTGCCCGACCCTCACACCCGTGTCATGTGAAGGGGTGCCCGGCCCTCACACCGCGGTTCATAGCTCTGTAGGGGTGCCCTGCCCTCACACCCCGTTTCAATGCACTAAAGGGGTGCCCGGCCCTCACACCCCGGGTCATGGCACTGAATATGTGCCCGGCCGTCACACCCCTGGCCATGGCACTGAAGGTATGCCAGGCCCTCACACCCCTGGTCATACACCTAAACGAGTGCCCGGCCCTCACATCCCGGGTCATGGGGCTGAAGGGGTGCCCAGCCCTCACACCCCGGGTCATGGCACTGAAGGAGTGACCGGCCCTTACACGCCGGTTCATGGCACTGAAAGGGTGCCCAAACCCACACACCCCGGGTCGTGTCATTGAAGGGGTGCCCGGCCCTCACACCCTGGATCATGTCACTGAAAGGGTGCCCGGCCCTCACACCCCGGGTCATAGCACCTAAGGGGTGCCCGGCCCTCATACCCCGGGTTATGGTGCTGGAGGGGTGCCAAGCCCTCACACCCAGATTCATGGCACTGAAATCGAGCCCGGCCCTCACACCCCGGGTAATATTGCTGAAGGGTGCCCGGCGCTCACACCCTGATTCATGGCACTGAAGGGGTGCCCGGCCCTCAAACCTCGGGTCATGGCACTGAAAAGGTGCCCGGTCCTCACACCCCGTGTCATATGGAAGGGTGCCCGGCCCTTACACCCCGTGTCATCTGAAGTGGTGCCCGGCCCTCACACCCCGATTCATAGCTCTGTTGGGTTGCCCGGCCCTCACACCCCGTTTCATGGCACTAAAGGGGTGCCCGTCTTTCACACCCCGGCTCATGGCACTAAAGGGGTGCCCGGCCCTCACACCGCGGTTCATAGCTCTGTAGGGGTGCCCTGCCCTCACACCCCGTTTCATTGCACTAAAGGGGTGCCCGGCCCCCACACCCCGGGTCATGGCACTGAATCGGTGCCCGGCCGTCACACCCCTGGCCATGGCACTGAAGGTATGCTCGGCCCTCACACCCCTGGTCATAGACCTAAACGAGTGCCTGGCCCTCACATCCCGGGTCATGGGGCTGAAGGGGTGCCCAGCCCTCACACCCCGGTTCATGGCACTGAAAGGGTGCCCAGCCCACACACCCCGGGTCATGGCACTGAAGGGGTGCCCGGCCCTCATACCCCGGGTTATGTCACTGAAAGGCTGCCTGACCCTCACACCCCAATTCATGGCACTGAATTCGAGCCCGGCCCTCACACCCCGGGTCATGGCACTGGAAAGGTGCTCGGCCCTCACATCCCGTGTCATGTGAAGGGGTGCTTGGCCCTCACACCCCGGTTCATAGCTCTGTAGGGGTGCCTGGCCCTCACATCCCGTTTCATGGCACTAAATGGGTGCCCGGCCCTCACACCCCGGCTCATGGCACTAAAGGGGTGCCCGGCCCTTACACCCTGCTTCATAGCACTGAAGCGGTGCCCGGCCGTCACACCCCTGGCCATGGCACTGAAGGAGTGCCCGGCCCTCACACACCTGGTTATAGACCTAAACAGGTGGCAGGCCCTCACACCTCGGGTCATGGGGCTGAAGGGGTGCCCGGCCCTCACACCCCGGGTCATGGCACTGAAGGAGTGATCGGCCCTCACGCCCCGGGTCATGGTACTGAAAGGGTGTCCGGCCCACACACCCTGGGTCATGTCATTGAAGGGGTACCCGCCCTTCACACCCAGGGTCATGTCACTGAAAGGGTGCCCGGTCCTCACACCCCCGGGGTCATAGCACTGAAGGGGTGCCCGGCCTCATACCCCTGGGTCTTGGTGCTGAGGGTGCCCGCCTCACACCCGGTTCGCAGGCACTGTAGTGCCCGTCTTCACACCCCCGTTTCATGGCGCACTGAAAGGGTGCCCGGCCTCACACCCCGGTTCATGACACTGAAGGGATGCCCGGCCCTCACACCCCGGGTCATAGCACTGAAGGGGTGCACGGCCCTCACACCCCGGGTCATGGACCTAAAGGGGTGCCCGGCCCTCACACCCCGGGTCATGGTGCTGGAGGGGTGCCAGGCCCTCACACCCCGGATCATGTTACTGAAGGGGTGCCCGGCCCTCACACCCCAGGTCATGTCACTGGAGGGGTGCCCGACCCTCACACCCCGATTCTTGGCACTGAAATCGAGCCAGGCCCTAACACTCTGGGTCATGGCACTGAAAAGGTGCCCGGCCCTCACACCCCGTGTCATATGGAAGGGTGCCCGGCCCTCACACCCCGTGTCATGTGAAGTGGTGCCCGGCCCTCACACCCCGATTCATAGCTTTGTTGGGTTGCCCGGCACTCACACCCCGTTTCATGGCACTAAAGGGGTGCCCGTCTCTCACACCCCGGGTTAAGTCACTGAAGGGGTGCCCAGCCATCACTCCCCGGGCCATGGTGCTGGAGAGGTGCCCGGCCCTCACACCCCGGGCCATGGGGCTGGAGGGGTGCCCGGCCCTCACACCCCGTGTCATGTGAAGGGGTGCCCGGCCCTCACACCCCGGTTCATAGCTCTGTAGGGGTTCCCGGCGCTCACACCCCGTTTCATGGCACTGTAGGGGTGCCCGGCCCTCACACCCCATCTCATGACACTGAAGGGGTGCCCGTAACTGACGCTCCGGGTCATATCACTGAAGGGGTGGCCGGCCCTCACACCCCGGGTCATTGCACTGAAGCGGTGACCCGGCCGTCACACCCCTGGTCATGGCACTGAAGGTGTGCCCGGCCCTCACACACCTGGTTATAGACCTAAATGGGTGGCCGGCCCTCACACCTCGGGTCATGGGGCTGAAGGGGTGCCCGGCCCTCACACTCCGGGTCATGGCACTGAAGGAGTGACCGGCCCTCACACCCCGGGTCATGGCACTGAAAGGGTGCTCGGCCCTCACACCGCGGGTCATAGCACTGAAGGGGTGCCCGGCTCATGGCACTGAAAGGGTGCCCGGCCCTGACGCCCCCGGTCATGTCACTGAAGGGGTTCCCGGCCCTCACACCCCGGGTCATGGCACTGAAGCGGTGCCCGACCATCACACCCCTGGACATGGCACTGTAGGTATGCCCTGCCCTCACACCCCGGTCCATGGTGCTGTAGGGGTGCCCGGCCCTCACACCCCGATTCATGGCATTGAAAAGGTACCCGGACATCACACCCCGATTCATGGCAATGAATGGGTGCCCGGCCCTCACACCCTGGGTCATGGCACTGAAAAGATGCCCGGCCCTCACACCCCGTGTCATGTGAAGGGGTGCCCGGCCCTCACACCCCGGTTCATAGCTCCCAGAGGGGTGCCCCGGCCCTCACACCCCTGCTTCCTCATGGCACTGAAGGTGCCTGGCCGTCACAGCCCGGCCTTATGGCACTGAAGGGGTGCCTGGCCCCTGACACCCCTGGCTGTTACTGAAGGTGCCTGGCTTTACACCCTGGCAATATGGGGCTGAAGGGGTGCCCGGCCGTCACACCCCGGGTCATGGCACTGAAGGAGTGGCTGGCCCACACACCCCGGATCATGGCACTGAAAGGGTGCTCGACCCTCACACCCCGGGTTATAGCACTGAAGGGGTGCCCGGCCCTCATACCCTGGGTCATGGTGCTGGAGGGGTGCCCGGGCCTCACACCCCAGTTCACAGCACTGTAGCGGTGCCCGGCCCTCACACCTCGGGTCATGGTGATTGGTAAGTGCCTGGTCTCTTGCACTCCTGGGACATGGCACTGAAGCGGTGCCCGGCCGTCAAACCCCGGGCCATGGTGCTGGAGGGGAGTCCGGCCCTGACACCCCGGGTCAAGACACTGAAGGGGTGCCCGGCCCTCACACCCGGGCCATGGTGTTGCAGAGATGTCTGGACCTCCCACCCCGGGCCATGGTGCTGGAGAGGTGCCTGGCTTTCACACCCCGTGCCATGGTGCTGAAGGGGTGCCCCGCCCTCACACCCTGGGCCATGCTGCTGGAGGGGTGCCTGGCCCTCACACCCCGGGTCATGTCACTGAAAGGGTGCCCGGCCCTCACACCCCGATTCATGGCACTGAAATCGAGCCCGGCCTTCACACCCCGGTTTCATGGTGCTGAAGGGGTGTCCGGCCGTCACACCCCCATTCATGGCACTGAAGGGGCGCCAGGCCCTCACATCCCTGGTCATTTGAAGGGGTGCCCGGCCCTCACACCCCAGTTCACAGCAGTGTAGGGGTGACCGGCCTTCACACCCCGTTTCATGGCACTGAAAGGGTTCCTGGCCCTCACACCCCGGGTCATAGCACTGAAGGGGTGCACGGCCCTCACACCCCGGGTCATGGACCTAAAGGGGTGCCCGGCCCTCACACCACGGGTCATGGGGTTGAAGCGGTTCCCGGCCCTCACACCCCGGGTCATGGTGCTGGAGGGGAGCCCGGCCCTCACACCCCGGGTCATGTCACTGAAGGGGTGCCCGGCCCTCACACCCCTGGTCATGTCACTGGAGGGGTGCCCGACCCTGACACCCCGATTCTTGGCACTGAAATCGAGCCAGGCCCTAACACTCTGGGTCATGGCACTGAAAAGGTGCCCGGCCCTCACACCTTCGGGTGGTCATATGTTAGGGTGCCTGGTCTCACACCCTGTGTGTGTCATATGGAAGGGTGCCCGGCCCTCACACCCCGTGTCATGTGAAGTGGTGCTCGGCCCTCACACCCCGATTCATAGCTCTGTTGGGTTGCCCGGCCCTCACACCCCGTTTCATGGCACTAAAGGGGTGCCGGTCTCTCACACCCCGGCTCATGGCACTAAAGGGGTGCCCGGCCCTGACACCCCGGGTTAAGTCACTGAAGGGGTGCCCGGCCATCACTCCCCGGGCCATGGTGCTGGAGAGGTGCCCGGCCCTCACACCCCGGGCCATGGTGCTGGAGGGGTGCCCGGCCCTCACACCCCGTGTCATGCGGGCAGTGCCTGCCTTCAGGCCCCTGGTCATTGCACTGAAGTGGTGACTCCGGCTGTCGGGCACCCCAGGCCATGGCACTGAAGGTGCCTGGCCCTCACACACCTGGGTTATAGACCCAATGGGTGGCCGCCCGCCACCTGGGTCATGGGGCTGAAGGGGTGTCTGCCTCACACTCCAAACACTCAGAAGGAGGACTGGCCCTCACACCCCGGGGTCATGGCACTGAAAGGGTGCTCGGCCCTCACACCCCGGGTCATAGCACTGAAGGGGTGCCCGGCTCATGGCACTGAAAGGGTGCCCGGGCCTGACGCCCCCGGTCATGTCACTGAAGGGGTTCCCAGCCCTCACACCCCGGGTCATGGCACTGAAGCGGTGCCCGACCGTCACACCCCTGGCCATGGCACTGAAGGTATGCCCTGCCCTCGCACCCCGGTCCATGGTGCTGTAGGGGTGCCCGGCCCTCACACCCCGATTCATGGCATTGAAAAGGTACCCGGACATCACACCCCGATTCATGGCACTGAATGGGTGCCCGGCCCTCACACCCTGGGTCATGGCACTGAAAAGATGCCCGGCCCTCACACCCCGTGTCATGTGAAGGGGTGCCCGGCCCTCACACCCCGGATCATAGCTCCGTAGGGGTGCCCGGCCCTCACATCCCGTTTCATGGCACTGAAGGGGTGCTCGGCCGTCACAGCCCGGCTCATGGCACTGAAGGGGTGCCCGCCCCTGACACCCCGGGTCATGTTACTGAAGGGGTGCCCGGCCCTCACACCCCGGGTCATGGGGCTGAAGGGGTGCCCCGCCCTCACACCCCGCGTCATGTCATTGAAGGGGTGCCAGGCCCTCACACCCCGGGTCATGTCACTGAAAGGGTTCCCGGCCCTCACACCCCGGGTCATAGCACTGAAGGGGTGCCCGGCCATCATACCCCGGGTCATGGTGCTGGAGGGGTGCCCGGGCCTCACACCCCGATTCATGGCACTGAAATCGAGCCCGGCTCTCACACCCCGGGTCATGGCACTGAAAAGGTGCCCGGACCTCACACCCAGGGACATGGCACTGAAGCGGTGCCCGGCCGTCAAACCCCGGGCCATGGTGTTGGAGGGGTGTCCGGCCCTGACACCCCGGGTCAAGACACTGAAGGGGTGCCCGGCCCTCACACCCGGGCCATGGAGTTGCAGAGATGTCTGGACCTCCCACCCCGGGCCATGGTGCTGGAGAAGTGCCCGGCCCTCACACCCCGGGCCATGGTGCTGAAGGGGTGCCCCGCCCTCACACCCTGGGCCATGCTGCTGGAGGGGTGCCCGGCCCTCACACCCCGGGTCATGTCACTGAAAGGGTGCCCGGCCCTCACACCCCGTGTCATAGCACTGAAGGGGTGCCCGGCCCTCATACCCCGGGTCATGGTGCTGGAGGGGTGCCCGGCCCCCACAACCCGATTCATGGCACTGAAATCGAGCCCGGCCTTCACACCCCGGTTTCATGGTGCTGAAGGGGTGTCCGGCCGTCACACCCCCATTCATGGCACTGAAGGGGTGCCAGGCCCTCACATCCCTGGTCATTTGAAGGGGTGCCCGGCCCTCACACCTCAGTTCACAGCAGTGTAGGGGTGACCGGCCTTCACACCCCGTTTCATGGCACTGAAAGGGTTCCTGGCCCTCACACCCTGGTTCATGGCACTGAAGATTGCCCGGCCGTCACAACCCGGTTCATGACACTGAAGGGGTGCCCGGCCCTCACACTCGGGGTCATGGTGCTGGAGGGGTGCCCGGTCCTCACCCCGGGTCATGTCACTAAAGGGGTGCCCGGCCGTCACACCCCGGGTCATGTCACTGAAGGGGTGCCTGGCCATCACACACCGGGTCATGGACCTAAAGGGGTGCCCGGCCCTCACACCCCGGGTCATGGAGTTGAAGCGGTTCCCTATCCTCACACCACAGGTCATGGGGCTGAGGGGGTGCCCGGACATCACACCCCGATTCATGGCACTGAAAGCGTGCCCGGCCCTCATACCCCGGTTCACGGCACTGAAAAGGTGCCCGACTCTCACACCCGTGTCATGTGAACGGGTGCCCGGCCCTCACAACCCCGTTTCATAGCACTAAAGGGGTGCCCGGCCCTCACACCACGGCTCATGGCACTGAAAGGGTGCCCGGCTCTGACGCCCCCGGTCATGTCACTGAAGGGGTGCCCGGCCCTCACACCCCGGGTCATGGCACTGAAGCGGTGCCCGACTTTCACACCCCTAGCCATGACCCTGAAGGTATGCCCGGCCCTCACACCCCAGGTAATAGACCTAATCGAGTGACCGGCCCTCACACCCCGGGTCATGGGGCTGAAGAGGTGACCGGCCCTCACACCCCAGGTCATGGCACTGAAAGAGTGCCCAGCCCACACACCCCTGGACATGACAGTGAAGGGCTGCCCGTCCCTTACACCCCGGGCCATGGTTCTGGAGGAGTGCCCGGCCCTCACACCTCGGTCCATCGTGTTGGAGGGGTGCCCAGCCTTCACATACCGGGTCATGGAGCTGAAGGGGTGCCAGGCCTTCACACCCCGGGTCATAGCACTGAAGGGGTGCCCGGCCCTCATACCCCGGGTCATGGTGCTGGAGGGGTGCCCGGACTTCACACACCGTTTCATGGCACTGAAAAGGTGCCCGGCCTTCAAATCCCGATTCATGGCACTGAAGGGGTTCCCGGCCCTCACACCCCGGTTCATGGCATTGAAGGGGTGCCCGGCCCTCACACTCCGGGTCATGGTGCTGGAGGGGTGCCCGGCCCTCACACCCCAAGTCATGTCACAAAAGGGGTGCCTGGCCCTCACACCCCGGGTCATGTCACTGAAGGGGTGAACGGCCCTCACACCCCGGGTCATGGACCTAAATAGGTGCCCAGCCCTCATACCCCACGTTATGAGGTTGAAGCGGTTACCGGCGCTCACACAACGGGTCATGAAGCTGAAGTTGAGCCCGGCCATCACACCCCGATTCATGGCACTCAAAGGGTGCCCGGCCCTCACACCCCGTGTCATCTGAAGGGGTGCCCGGCCTTAACACCCCGGTTCATGGCAGTGAAGGGGTGCCCGGCCCTCAAAGCCTGGGTCATGGTGCTGGAGGGATACCCGGACCTCACACCCCGATTCTTGGCGCTGAAATCGAGCACGGCTCTCACATCCCGGGTCATGGTGCTGAAGTGTTGCCCGGCCCACACACTCCAGGTTCATGTCATTGAAGGGGTTCCCGGTCCTCACACCACGGGTCATGTCACTGAAAGGGTCCCCGGCCCTCACACCCCGGGTCATGTCACTGAAGGGGTGCACGGCCCTCACACCCCGGGTCATGGACCTAAAGGGGTGCCCGGCCCTCACTACCCAGGTCTTGGGGTTGAAGCGGTTCCCGGTCCTCACACCACGGGTCATGGAGCTGAAGGGGTGCCCGGCCATCACACCCCGATTCATGGCACTGAAAGGGTGCCCGGGCCTCTCACCCCGGGTCATGGCGCTGACAAGGTGCCCGGCCCTCACACCCGTGTCATGTGAAGGGGTGCGCGGCCCTCACACCCGGGTTCATAGCTCTGTAGGGGTGCCCGGCCCTCACACCACGGCTCATGGCACTGAAAATGTCCCTGCCCTGACGCCCCCGGTCATGGCACTGAAGCGGTGCCCGACCGTCACACCCCTGGCCATGGCACTGAAGGTATGCCCTGCCCTCACACCCCGGTCCATGGTGCTGTAGGGGTGCCCGGCCCTCACACCCTGAGTCATGGCATTGAAAAAGGTGCCCGGACATCACACACACCCCGATTCATGGCGCACAGACCGGTTTGACCCTCACACCCTTGGGTCTGGCACTGAACAGATGCCCGGCCTCCCACCCGATGTCATGTGAAGGGGTGCCAGCCCTCACACCCCGGTTCAGCTCTGTAGGGGTGCCGGCCACCATCCCGTTTCCTTGGCACTGAAGGGGGTGCCAGCCGTCTGGCCAGCTCTATGGCACTGAAGGGTGCCTGCCCTGACACGGGTCATGTTACTGAAGGGGTGCCCGGCCCTCACCCCAGGTCATGGAGCTGAAGGGGTGCCCCATCCACACCCCGGGTCTCATGTGTTGAAGGGGTGCAACCCTCTCCACCCCGGGTCATGTCATTGAAAGGGTGCCTGGACCTCACACCCCGGTGTCATGTCACTGAAAGGGTGCCCGGCCCTCAAACCCCGGGTCATAGCACTGAAGGGGTGCCCGGCCCTCATACCCCGGATCATGGTGCTGGAGTGGTGCCCGGCTCTCACACCCCGGGTCATGGCACTGAAAAGGTGCCCAGCCCTCACACCCCGGGACATGGCACTGAAGCGGTGCCCGGCCGTCAAACCCCGGGCCATGGTGCTGGAGGGGTGTCCGGCCCTGACACCCCGGGTCAAGACACTGAAGGGGTGCCCGGCCCTCACACCCGGGCCATGGTGTTGCAGAGATGTCTGGCCCTCCCACCCCGGGCCATGGTGCTGGAGAGGTGCCCGGCCCTCACACCCCGGGCCATGGTGCTGAAGGGGTGCCCCGCCCTCACACCCTGGGCCATGCTGCTGGAGGGGTGCCCGGCCCTCACACCCCGGGTCATGTCACTGAAAGGGTGCATGGACCTCACACCCCCGGTCATAGCACTGAAGGGGTGCCAGCCCTCCCACCCAGGTCATAGTGCTGGAGAGGGGTGCATTACCCCCGATTCGCCTTTTAAATCAGGCCCAGCCTTCACCCGTTTCATGGTGCTGAAGGGGTGTCCGGCCGTCACACTCCCATTCATGGCACTGAAGGGGTGCCAGGCCCTCACATCCCTGGTCATTTGAAGGGGTGCCCGGCCCTCACACCCCAGTTCTGACAGTGTAGGGGTGATCGGCGCCACCGTTTCACTTGCTTTATGAAAGGGTTCTGGCCCCTCCACACCCCTGGGTTCGCCAGCATAAGTGCTGTCACACCCCAGTTCATGACACTGAAGGGGTGCCCGGCCCTCACACTGGGGTGACAGCCCTCACACCCCGACTCATGGCACTGAAAGGGTGCTCGGCCCTCACACCCCAGGTCATAGCTTAAGGGGTGCCCGCCCTCACACCCCTGGCCATAGACCTAAACGAGTGCCCGGCCCTCACATCCCGGGTCATGGCACTGAAGGAGTGACCGGCCCTCACACACCGGGTCATGTCACTGAAGCGGTGCCCAGCCGTCACACCCCTTTCCATGGCACTGAAGGTGTGCCCGGCCCTCACACACCTGGTTATTGACCTAAATTGGTGACCGGCCCTCACACCTCGGAACATGGGGCTGAAGGGGTGCCCGGCCGTCACACCCCGGGTCATGGCACTGAAGGAGTGCCTGACTCTCACACCCCGGGTCATGGCACTGAAAGGGTGCCCGGCCCTCACACCCCGTGTCATGGTGCTGAAGGGGTGCCCGGCCCTCAAACCCCGGGTCATGTCACTGAATGGGTGCCCGGCCCTCACACTCCGAGTCATGGTGCTGGAGGGGTGCCCGGCTTTCACACCCCGATTCATGGCACTGAAAGGGTGCCCGGCCCGCACACCCCAGGTTATGTCACTAGAGGGATGCCCGGCCCTAACACCCCGGGGCATGGTGCTGAATTGGTGCCCGACTTTCACACCCGGATTCATGGCACTGAAAGGGTGCCCGGCCCTCACACCCCGGGTCATGGTGGCTGAGGGGTGCCCGGCCCTCACACCCCGGGTCATGGGGTTGAAGCGGTTTCCGGCCATCACACCCCGGGTCATGGTGCTGATGGGGTGCCCAGCCCTCACACCCCTGGTCATAGACCTAAACGAGTGCCCGGCCCTCACACCCCTGGTCATAGACCTAAACGAGTGCCCGGCCTTTGCACCCCGGGTCATGGCACTGAAGGAGTGACAGGTCCTCACACCCCGGGTTATGGCACTGAAAGGGTGCGCTGTCCACACATCTGGGTCATGTCATTGAAAGGGTGCCAGGCCCTCACACCCCGGTGTCATGTCACTGAAAGGTTGCCCGGCCCTCACACCACGGGTCATAGTACTGAAGGGGTACCCGGCCCTCATACCCCGGATCAGGGTGCTGGAAGGGTGCCCGGCCCTCACACCCCGATTCATGGCACTGAAATCGAGCCCGGCCCTCACACCCCGGGTCATGGCACTGAAAAGGTGCCCGGCCCTCACACCCCGTGTCATGTGAAGGGGTGCCCGGCCCTCACACTCCGGTTCATAGCTCTGTAGGGTTGCCCGGCCCTCACACCCCGTTTCATGGCACTCAAGGGGTGCCCGGCCCTCACACCCCGGCTCATGGCTCTGAAGGGGTGCCCGTAACTGACGCCCCGGGTCATGTAACTGAAGGGGTGGCCAGCCCTCACACCCCGGGTCATGTCACTGAAGGGGTGCCCAGCCGTCACACCCCTGGCCATGGCACTGAAGGTGTGCCCGGCCCTCACACCTCGGGACATGGGGCTGAAGGGGTGCCCGGCCGTCACACTTCAGGTCATGGCACTGAAGGAGTGGCTGCCTCTCACACCCCGGCTCATGGCACTGAAAGGGTGCTCGGCCCTCACACCCCAGGTCATAGCACTGAAGGGGTGCCCAGCCGTCACACCCCTGGCCATGGCACTGAAGGTGTGCCCGGCCCTCACACACCTGGTTATTGACCTAAATGGGTGACCGGCCCTCACACCTCGGGACATAGGGCTGAAGGGGTGCCCGGCCGTCACACCCCGGGTCATGGCACTGAAGGAGTGGCTGGCTCTCACACCCCGGGTCATGGCACTGAAAGGGTGATCGGCCCTCAAACCCTGGGTCATGGTGCTGGAGGGGTGCACGGGCCTCACACCCCACTTCACAGCACTGTAGCGGTGCCCGGCCTTCACACCCCGTTTCATGGCACTGAAAGGGTGCCCGGCCCTCACACCCCGATTCCTGGCACTGAAATCGAGCCCGGCCCTCACACCCCTGGTCATGGTGCTGAAGGGGTGCCGGGCCCTCACACCCAGATTCATGGCACTGAAGGGGTGGTTGGCCCTCACACCCCGGGTCATGGTGCTGAAGGGGTGCCCGGCCCTCACACCCCGATTCATGGCACTGAAAGGGTGCCCGGCCCTCACACCCCAGTTCATGGCACTGAAGGGGTGCCCGTCCGTCACACCCCGGTTCATAACACTGAAGGGGTGCCCGGCCCTCACACTATGGGTCATGGTGCTGGAAGGGTGCCCGGCCCTCACGCCCAAAGTTATGTCACTAAAGGGGTGCCCGGCCCTCACACCCCGGGTCATGTCACTGAAGGGGTGCACGGCCATCACACCCCGGGAATGGACCTAAAGGGGTGCCCGGCCCTCACACCCAGGGTCATGGGGTTGAAGCGGTTCCCGGTCCTCACACCACGGGTCATGGAGCTGAAGGGGTGCCCGGTCATCACACCCCGATTCATGGCACTGAAAGGGTGCCCGGCCCTCACACCCCGGTTCATGGCACTGAAAAGGTGCCCGACCCTCACACCCGTGTCATGTGAAGGGGTGCCCGGCCCTCACACCGCGGTTCATAGCTCTGTAGGGGTGCCCTGCCCTCACACCCGTTTCATTGCACTAAAGGGGTGCCCGGCCCTCACACCCCGGGTCATGGCACTGAATCGGTGCGGCCGTCACACCCCTGGCAATGGCACTGAAGGTATGCCCGGCCCTCACACCCCTGGTCATAGACCTAACGAGTGCCTGGCCCTCACATCCCGGGTCATGGGGCTGAAGGGGTGCCCAGCCCTCACACCCCGGGTCATGGCACTGAAGGAGTGACCGGCCCTCACACCCCGGTTCATGGCACTGAAAGGGTGCCCAGCCCACACACCCCGGGTCATGTCATTGAAGGGGTGCCCGGCCCTCACACCCTGGATCATGTCACTGAAAGGCTGCCCGGCCCTCACACCCCGGGTCATAGCACTGAAAGGGAGCCCGGCCCTCATGCCCCGGGTCATGGTGCTGGAGGGGTGCCCGACCCTCACACCCCAATTCATGGAACTGAATTCGAGCCCGGCGCTCACACCCCGGGTCATGGCACTGGAAAGGTGCTCGGCCCTCACATCGCGTGTCATGTGAAGGGGTGCCCGGCCCTCACACCCGGTTCATATCTCTGTAGGGTGCCTGGCCCTCACACCCCGTTTCATGGCACTAAAGGGGTGCCGGCCCTCACACCCCGGCTCATGGCACTAAAGGGGTGCCCGGCCCTCACACCCTGCGTCATAGCACTGAAGCGGTGCCCGGCCGTCACACCCCTGGCCATGGCACTGAAGGTGTGCCCGGCCCTCACACACCTGGTTATAGACCTAAACAGGTGGCAGGCCCTCACACCTCGGGTCATGGGGCTGAAGGGGTGCCCGGCCCTCACACCCCGGGTCATGGCACTGAAGGAGTGATCGGCCCTCACGCCCCGGGTCATGGCACTGAAAGGGTGCCCGGCCGTCACACCCCGGGTCATAGCACTGAAGGGGTGCCCGGCCCTCATACCCCGGGTTATGGTGCTGGAGGGGTGCCCAGCCCTCACACCCCGATTCATGGCACTGAAATCGAGCCCGGCCCTCACACCCCGGGTCATATTGCTGAAGGGGTGCCCGGCGCTCACACCCCGATTCATGGCACTGAAGCACTGAAAAGGTGCCCGGCCCTCAAACCCCGTGTCATATGGAAGGGTGCCCGGCCCTCACACCCCGTGTCATGTGAAGTGGTGTCCGGCCCTCACACCCCGATTCATAGCTCTGTTGGGTTGCCCGGCCCTCACACCCCGTTTCATGGCACTAAAGGGGTGCCCGTCTCTCACACCCCGGCTCATGGCACTAAAGGGGTGCCCGGCCCTCACACCGCGGTTCATAGCTCTGTAGGGGTGCCCTGCCCTCACACCCCGTTTCATTGCACTAAAGGGGTGCCCGGCACTCACATCCCGGGTCATGGCACTGAATCGGTGCCCGGCCGTCGCACCCCTGGCCATGGCACTGAAGGTATGCCCGGCCCTCACACCCCTGGTCATAGACCTAAACGAGTGCCCGGCCCTCACATCCCGGGTCATGGGGCTGAAGGGGTGCCCAACCCTCACACCCCGGGTCATGGCACTGAAGGAGTGACCGGGCCTCACACCCCGGTTCATGGCACTGAAAGGGTGCCCAGCCCACACACCCCGGGTCATGTCATTGAAGGGGTGCCCGGCCCTCACACCCCGGGTCATAGCACTGAAGGGGCGCCCGGCCCTCATACCCCGGGTCATGGTGCTGGAGGGGTGCCCGCCCTCACACCCCGATTCATGGCACTGAAATCGAGCCCGGCCCTCACACCCCGGTTCATGACACTGAAGGGATGCCCGGCCCTCACACCCCGGGTCATAGCACTGAAGGGGTGCACGGCCCTCACACCCCGGGTCATGGACCTAAAGGGGTGCCCGGCCCTCACACCACGTTTCATGGGGTTGAAGCGGTTCCCGGCCCTCACACCCCGGGTCATGATGCTGGAGGGGTGCCCTGCCCTCACACCCCGGTTCATGTCACTAAAGGGGTGCACGGCCCTCACACTCCGGGTCATGTCACTGAAGGGCTGCCCGGCCCTCACACCCCGATTCATGGCACTGATGAGGTGCCCGGCCCTCACACCCCTGGCCATGGCACTGAAGGTTTGCCCGGCTCTCACACCCCTGGTCATGTACCTAAAGTGGTGCCCGACCCTCACACACCGTTTCATGGCACTGGAAGGGGGCCCGGCCCTCACACCCCGGGCCATGGTGCTGGAGGGGTGCCCTGCCCTCACACCACGGGTCATGGTGCTGGAGGGGTGCCCTGCCCTCACACCCCGGGTCATGTCACTGAAAGGGTGCCCAGCCCTCACACTCCGGATCATGGCACTGAAGGGGTTCCTGGCCCTCACAGCCCGGGTCATG
>NW_024741818.1:0-16648 GCF_018991925.1 Homarus americanus | reverse complement strand
TCCCTGGTCGCAATTATCAGATTTTGGGTTTGAATCCTGGTGGGGTGAGGTGTTGATTATATAGAGACGTCCGCGTGCTTTATTGGGCTAATGAAATATATATGGATCCTCATGTTTCGAAGCTGGATTTGGTTAAACGTTGCTCTGATCACCTAAGCGGCAGGGGTGGCCCCCATTATAGGTTCACGGCGCCATAAGCTCATTCAACAGGCTTTGTGTGAAATATAACAGAGTCTAGGACTGCTTTTATTGTCCTGGTGGCCCAGAGGTAGCATTCTCCGGTCACAATTATAAGATCGTGGGTTCATATCCTGGTGGGGTGAGGTGTTGAATATATGTAGAAGTCCGCATGCATTATTGGGCTAAAGAAATATATATGGATCCTCGTGTTTCGTAGCCAGATTTGGTAAAACGTTCCTCTGGTCACCAAGCGGCACGTGTGGTACCTATTAAATGTTCACGGCGCCATAAGCTCGTTGAACAGGCTTTGTGTGAAATATATCAGCGTCTAGGACTGCTTTAAGTGTCCTGGTGGCCCAGAGGTAGCGTTCCCCGGTCACAATTATAAGATCGTGGGTTCGAATCTTGGTGGGGTGAGGTGTTGATTATATGTAGAAATATGCGTGCTTTATTGGGCTAATGAAATATATATCGATCCTCGTGTTTCGAAGCCGGATTTGGTAAAACGTTGCTCTGATCACCTAAGCGGCACGGGTTGTCCCCATTAGAGGTTCACGGCACCATAAGCTCATTGAACAGGCTTTGTGTGAAATAAAACAGAGTCTAGGACTGCTTTTACTGTCCTGGTGGCCCAGAGGTAGCGTTCTGCAGTCACAATTATAAGATCGTGGGTTTGAATCCTGGTGGGGTGAGGTGTTGATTATATGTAGAAGTGTGCGTGCTTTATGGGCTAATGAAATAGATATAGATCCTCGTGTTTCGAAGCCGGATTTGGTAAAACGTTACTCTGAACACCTAAGCGGCACTGGTGGTCCTCATTACAGGTTCACGGCGCCATAAGCTCGTTGAACAGGCTTTGTGTGAAATATAACAGAGTCTAGGACTGATTTTAGTGTCCTGGTGGCCCAGAGGTAGCGTTCCCCGGTCACAATTATAAGATCGTGGGTTCGAATCCTGGTGGGGTGAGGTGTTGATTATATGTAGAAGTGTGCGTGCTTTATTGGGTTAATGAAATAGATATGAATCCTAGTGTTTTCGAAGCCGGATTTGGTAAAACGTTGCTCTGATCACCTAAGCGGCACGGGAGGTCCCCATTAGAGGTTCACGGCGCCATAAGCTCGTTCAACAGGCTTTGTGTGAAATATAACAGAGTCTAGGACTGCTTTTATTGTCATGGTGGTCCACAGGTAGCATTCCCTAGTCACAATTATCAATTTTTGGGTTTGAATCCTGGTGGGGTGAGGTGTTGATTATATGTAGACGTCCGCGTGCTTTATTGGGCTAATGAAATATATATGGATCCTTGGGTTTCGAAGCCGGATTTGGTTAAACGTTGCTCTGATCACCTAAGCGGCACGGGTGGTCCCCATTAGAGGTTCACAGTGCCATAAGCTCGTTGAACAGGCTTTGTGAGAAATATAACAGAGTCTAGGACTGCTTTTAGTGTCCTGGTGGCTCAGAGGTAGCGTTCTCCAGTCACAATTATAAGATCGTGGGTTTGTGTCCTGGTGGGGTGAGGTGTTGATTATATGTAGAAGTGTGCATGCTTTATTGGGCTTATGAAATATATATGGATCCTCGTGTTTCGAAGCCGGATTTGGTAAAACGTTGCTCTGAACACCTAAGCGGCAGTGGTGGTCCCCAGTAGAGGTTCACGGCGCCATAAGCTCGTTGAACAGGCTTTGTGTGAAATATAACAGAGTCTAGGACTGCTTTTACTGTCCTGGTGGTCCACAGGTAGCATTCCCTGGTCGCAATTATCAGATTTTGGGTTTGAATCCTGGTGGGGTGAGGTGTTGATTATATAGAGACGTCCGCGTGCTTTATTGGGCTAATGAAATATATATGGATCCTCATGTTTCGAAGCCGGATTTGGTTAAACGTTGCTCTGATCACCTAAGCGGCAGGGGTGGCACCCATTATAGGTTCACGGCGCCATAAGCTCATTCAATAGGCTTTGTGTGAAATATAACAGAGTCTAGGACTGCTTTTATTGTCCTGGTGGCCCAGAGGTAGCATTCTCCGGTCACAATTATAAGATCGTGGGTTCATATCCTGGTGGGGTGAGGTGTTGATTATATGTAGAAGTCAGCATGCTTTATTGGGCTAAAGAAATATATATGGATCCTCGTGTTTCGAAGCCGGATTTGGTAAAACGTTGCTCTGATCACCTAAGCGGCACGGTGGTCCCCATTAGAGGTTCACGGAGCCATAAGCTCGTTGAACAGGCTTTGTGTGAAATATAACAGAGTCTAGGACTGCTTTTAGTGTCCTGGTGGCCCAGAGGTAGCATTCCCAGTCACAATTATAAGATTTTGGGTTTGAATCCTGGTGGGGTGAGGTGTTGATTATATGTAGAAGTGTGCATGGTGTATTGGGCTAATGAAATATATATGGATCCTCGTGTTTCGAAGCCGGATTTGGTAAAACGTTGCTCTGATCACCTAAGCGGCACTGGTGGTCCCCATTAGAGGTTCACACCGCCATAAGCTCGTTGAACAGGCTTTGTGTGAAATATAACAGCGTCTAGGACTGCTTTTAGTGTCCTGGTGGCCCAGAGGTAGCATTCCCCGGTCACAATTATCAGATTTTGGGTTTGAATCCTGGTGGGGTGAGGTGTTGATTATATGAGACGTCCGCGTGCTTTATTGGGCTAATGAAATATATATGGATCCTCGTGTTTCGAAGCCGGATTTGGTTAAACGTTGCTCTGATCACCTAAGCGGCAGGGGTGGCCCCCATTATAGGTTCACGGCGCCATAAGCTCCTTCAACAGGCTTTGTGTGAAATATAACAGAGTCTAGGACTGCTTTTATTGTCCTGGTGGCCCAGAGGTAGCATTCTCCGGTCACAATTATAAGATCGTGGGTTCATATCCTGGTGGGGTGAGGTGTTGAATATATGTAGAAGTCCGCATGCATTATTGGGCTAAAGAAATATATATGGATCCTCGTGTTTCGTAGCCGGATTTGGTAAAACGTTCCTCTGGTCACCAAGCGGCACGTGTGGTACCTATTAAATGTTCACGGCGCCATAAGCTCGTTGAACAGGCTTTGTGTGAAATATAACAGAGTCTAGGACTGCTTTTAGTGTCCTGGTGGCCCAGAGGTAGCATTCCCTGGTCAGAATTATAAGATTTTGGGTTTGACTCCTGGTGGGGTGAGGTGTTGATTGTATGTGGAAGTCTGCGTGGTGTATTGGGCTAATGAAATATATATGGATCCTCCTCTTTCGAAGCCGGATTTGGTAAAACGTTACTCTGATCACCTAAGCGGCACGGGTGGTCCCCATTAGAGGTTCACACCGCCATAAGCTCGTTGAACAGGCTTTGTGTGAAATATATCAGCGTCTAGGACTGATTTAAGTGTCCTGGTGGCCCAGAGGTAGCGTTCCCCGGTCACAATTATAAGATCGTGGGTTCGAATCCTGGTGGGGTGAGGTGTTGATTATATGTAAAAAATCTGCGTGTCTTATTAGGCTAATGAAATATATATCGATCCTCGTGTTTCGAAGCCTGATTTATTTAAAACGTTGCTCTGATCACTTAAGCGGCACGGATGGTCCCCATTAGAGGTTCACGGAGCCCTAAGCTCATTGAACAGGCTTTGTGTGAAATATAACAGAGTCTAGGACTGCTTTTAGTCTCCTGGTGGCCCAGAGGTAGCATTCCCTGGTCACAATTATAAGCTTTTGGGTTTGAATCCTGGTGGGTTGAGGTGTTGATTATATGTAGAAGTCCGTGTGCTTTACTGGGCTAATGAAATATATATGGATCCTCGTGTTTCGAAGCCGGATTTGGTAAAACGTTGCTCTGAACACCTAAGCGGCACTGTTGGTCCCCAGTAGAGGTTCACGGCGCCATAAGCTCGTTGAACAAGCTTTGCGTGAAATATAACAGAGTCTATTACTGCTTTTAGTGTCCTGGTGGTCCACAGGTAGCGTTCCCTGGTCACAATTATAAGATTTTGGGTTTGAATCCTGCTGGGGTGAGGTGTTGATTATATGTAGAAGTCCGTGTGCTTTTTTGGGCTACTGAAATATATATGGATCCTCGTTTTTCGAAACCGGATTTGGTAAACGTTGCTCTGATCACCTAAGCGGCACGGGTGGTCCCCATTAGAGGTTCACGGCGCCATAAGCTCGTTCAACAGGCTTTGTGTGAAATATAACAGCGTTCTAGGACTGCTTTCTGTGTCCTGGTGGCCCAGAGGTAGCGTTTCCCGGTCACAATTATAAGATCATGGGTTTGAATCCTGGTGGGGTGAGGTGTTGATTATATTTAGAAGTCCGCGTGCTTTATTGGGCTAATGTAATATACATGGGTCCTCGTGTTTCGAAGCCGGATTTGGTAAAACGTTGCTCTGATCACCTAAGCGGCACGGGTGATCCCCATTAGAGGTTCACACCGTCATAAGCTCGTTGAACAGGCTTTGTGTGAAATATAGCAGAGTCAAGGACTTCTTTTATTGTCCTGGTAGCCCAGAGGCAGCCTTCCCCGGTCACAATTATAAGATCGTGGGTTCGAATTCTGGTGGGGTGAGGTGTTGATTATATGTAGAAGCCCGCGTGCTTTATTGGGCTAATGAAATATATATGGATCCTCGTGTTTCGAAGCCGGATTTGGTAAAACGTTGCTCTGAAACCCTAAGTGGCACTGGTGGTCCCCATTAGAGCTTCATGGCGCCATAAGCTCGTTGAACAAGCTTTGTGTGAAATATAACAGAGTCTAGGACTGCTTTTAGTCTCCTGGTGGCCCAGAGGTAGCGTTTCCCGGTCACAATTATAAGATTGTGGGTTCGAATCCTGGTGGGGTGAGGTGTTGATTATATGTAGAAGTCCGCGTGCTTTATTGGGCTAATGAAATATATATGGATCCTCGTCTTTCGAAGCCGGGTTTGGTAAAACGTTGCTCTGAACACCTAAGCGGCACTGGTGGTCCCCAGTAGAGGATCACGGCTCCATAAGCTCGTTGAACAGGCTTTGCGTGAAATGTAACAGAGTCTAGGACTGCTTTTAGTGTCCTGGTGGTCCACAGGTAGCGTTCCCTGGTCACAATTATAAGAGTTTGGGTTTGAATCTCGGTGGGGTGAGGTGTTGATTATATGTAGAAGTCAGCGTGCTTTATTGGGCTAATGAAATATATATGGATCCTCGTTTTTCGAAGCCGGATTTGGTAAAACGTTGCTCTGATCACCTAAGTAGCACGGGTGGTCCCCATTAGAGGTTCACGGCGCCATAAGCTCGTTCAACAGGCTTTGTGTGAAATATAACAGAGTCTAGGACTGCTTTTAGTGTCCTGGTGGCCCAGAGGTAGCGTTCCCCGGTCACAATTATAAGATCGTGGGCTCGAATCCTGGTGGGGTGAGGTGTTGATTATATGTAGTGTTACGAACCCCTCCACCCAGCACTACGAACCACGCCATCTATTGTCCTGATCTACCTACCCAGCACCACGAGCAACGCCATCTAGGGACGAGACACGAGTATGACTCGTCTTAGTTAACACTCCGGGGTTTCCCTTCTCCATATCCTGGTTGTTGCGTCACTTCCTCCAAGTCTTCTTTGTGAGCTCCAATTCGAGGAGAGGACTTGGCTCTGGGAAGTGACCACAGGATCATCTATCCTCTAAACCTACGGCGCAGTGACTACCTACCGTCTTCTACAATACTCAGCCTTACTCGTCAGCCATCTCAGCTCCTCACTTAAGTATTTGTAATCTTGTATTGCCTCCCCCACGTCCACTTGCTTCAAGATTGTTTTATGTTTTATTATTATGTACATACTGTTAATGTTTAGGTTATGTTTGGTTAAGGGTAATTTAATAGCTGAATATTTTGTTAAGGGATTTATGGTACTTCATTATACACAACAAAAGCTCTCATCCTTTGTCTACCCATTTATAGTCCGATTGTCTTTGTTTGTTTTTTTTGTTACCTGTTGGGATCTGGGTAGACGTTTAACTATATTATAAATCCCCAACTCGTAACAAATGGCGACCGTGACAGGACACGACCTTAAGTACCATATTCCTTCCTCCCTTGTTACTCAGTGTTAATTATTCCTCCCAGTCACTTCTGTTCACAATTGCTTTACGGTGGTTTAAAGTTTCCTTCATATGTGTGTGCATATATTGGTATTACCGTACAGTAAGCGTGACAGACGTAGGATATTAGGTTCCAAGTGTCATAAGGCTTACCTGTTATTACACGTGGCAGTCGTGTAGTAAGTCTTATCGAGTGTAGGGAAGAATCCGGATCTGTTTAATGCCGTACCCTCACTCCAGAGTAGGCTGTTCAATAGTCACTAGTTTAGGGTGAAGTGATATCTTGGGATGCCCTGCTCTACCAGGACCCCATAATTATAAAGCCTCAATTATTGTTCTTCTCATTATCTCTTTCAGGATCAATCATACCATTTATCAGGGTTGTTAATCCGGATCTTTATACTAATGCCGTAATACGCCCTTCCTCTTTCAAGTATCTCAGGGTTGTTAATCCGGATCTTTATATTAATGCCGTAATACGCCCTTCCCCTTTCAAGTCCCTTATCTAAGGATATTCTCAGAAGAACAATATTCATAAGTGTAATTTCCCTAGGTATAACTTGGGTAGTTTCCGGGACTTTCTGGTTATCCACTGCCGTGATATTTTCTAGGGTAATCCACTTATCTTTTGACCATTAATTAATTTATCTAGGTTTTCTTAATGGCCACCTCAGGATTTGTTAAACTTGGTAGTCCTGGAGGAGTGGAAGAGCAAGATACCATTTCACATTTTGAAGCATGTGGAGGAGCGTGGAGAGGTTAATTTAGGACGTGCGGCTGAGCTGGCTGATGTGTACGCCTTGCTGGTGGAGTCACTGTGCCGTAGGGAACGTGGTACTTCCCGACATGTTAGGTCCTCTGATGATGATAACCTTGGGGGCGTGAGTGGTAGGTCGAAAGGTCCCACACCTACCCCTCCTGATGCAACCAAGTTTACTTGTTCTTACTGTAAAAACCCAGGCCATACGATCCAGACTTGTAAACACCCAAAGTGTAGAATTGCTAAAAGTAGTTCCCTGGATCCCAAATCCAAACCAATAGCAAACACCAATGTGGAAAGGCCCCATCAGGATCTCTTCTCTTCATTCACCTATGAGGGAAAAATTTCAATCATAGAGGGGTCTCGTTCTTTCCCTATTCGTATACTACGTGATACGGGCGCAGCACAATCTATCCTCCTGTTTAACGTCATTCCTGATATATCTACCGCATTTACTAATGAGAGTGTTCTAATTTCAGATCTCTCATCCCATTCTTCCTATCCTTTAGCTAAAGTGCACCTCCAATGTCCCTTGATTACTGGGGAAGTGCAAATAGCCATTAGGAAAGATCTATTGCCTGTGAGCGGCATTCATTTATTATTGGGTAATGACTTGGCAGGAGATCTAGTGGTTCCCAACATAAAGACAGTCGACTCTCCCTTACCTGTCAACTCCACCACTGACCTTGAAGAAACTATTCCTCACCTTTTCCCATCTTGTGCTGTCACCCGGTCACAGAGTGTGCGAAATGGGCCCTCTTTATCTAAAACCACCTCCAATATCTTACTACCCACAGAAGATCTGTACAATAAGACCATTAGTAAGGATGAGCTCATTACAGCCCAACAATCTGATCCATCTTTGTTCAAACAGGTGATGAAAGACCCCAGTGGGGACCATTGTACATCTTCGGCTTACCACCCACCGTCCCAAGGTTGCTTGGAACTGTTCCATCAAAACTTTCAAGTCGATGCTAATAAACTATCTCCCCTCAACTATATAGTCCATACTCCTGATCGCAGAAAAGATTCACAACTTGTTCACATTAATCTCATGAAACTTTACCATTCCAGGCAGTCAGAGGAAGACATCCCAGAGGCTATAAGTCAACCTGTATTGCATACGGTTTTGTCAGGGCCGGAGCTGGAGACAGATGACATGGACCTATTGGAGAATTTAGACTTCCCTCTACCTAAAGAAAACCCTGCTAACAGTCACATACTCAACAACTTGGATGAGTATTTTTCTGTTCTGAACCCATCTCAAGCAAAAGATCTCACTAAGTTATTATCAACATTTCCTAAAGTCACGTCAGACCTCCCAGGGTTTTGCAATATACTTAAACATGATATTAAGCTAATCTCAGATGATGTACAACCCATTAGGCAATCAGCCTATCGACTAAATCCACAAAAAAAGAGATTATGAAAAAGGAGGTAGATTTTTTGTTAAAACATAACTTAGCTGAGCCTAGTACCTCCCCCTGGGCTTCACCTTGCCTTCTCATTCCAAAACCCGATGGCACTTTTCGTTTCTGTACCGATTATCGTAAAGTGAACCAGGTCACTGTCTCAGACTCCTACCCTTTACCTTTGATTGAAGATATAATAGACAGCATAGGCTGTGCCAAATTTATCAGTACGGTGGACTTATTGAAAGGATATTATCAAGTGGGACTCACGGATAGGGCAAAAATAATCTCGGCATTTATAACTCCATTTGGTCTTTTTCAATATTTGGTTATGGCGTTTGGCTTTTCTAATGCTCCGGCCACATTCCATAGGGCCATCAACTACCTTATTCAGGACCTAGGTGGGACGTTCGCCTACCTGGATGACCTGGTGGTGGTGTCGGACAGCTGGGACGAACATCTGGTGCGTTTGGAGATACTGTTTGCACGACTGCAAGAGACTGGATTCACAATAAACCTGGCTAAATCTGCTTTTGGCCGGGCATCAGTGACTTACCTGGGACATATCGTTGGGCATGGTATGGTGAGACCCAAGGACGCAAACGTTAGAGCCATCTTGTCCTTCCCCACTCCAAGGACGAGGAAGGAACTCATGCGCTTCCTGGGGATGTGCGGCTACTACCGTCGGTTCTGCAGTAACTTCTCCAGCGTGGCCGGACCCCTCACAGACCTTACCAGTTCTGCGGTCCCTTACATCTGGAACCAGAGGTGCGACCAGTCTTTCCACCGCCTCAAAGCCTTCCTTGCCTCCAAGCCTGTAGTCCACCCCCCTGACTACACCTCGTCCTTCCATCTGCAAATCGACGCTAGTGGTGTCGGAGTGGGGGCTGTGCTCCTACAACCCGACCCAACCACTGATGTCCTTCACCCTGTGGCATACTACTCCGCCAAGTTGAAAAAACATCAGACCAACTACTCGACCATAGAGAAGGAGGCCCTGGCTCTGGTGTTGGCGATAAAGAAGTTTGAATGTTACCTCCAGTCTTGCCCACAAACAACCCTAGTCTTCACCGACCATAACCCACTCACGTTCATCCAAACCAACACGACCTCCAACCAGCGAATCCTCCGCTGGGCTCTCCTCACCCAGCCCTATAATCTACAAGTCCGGCACATAAAGGGGGTGGACAACCTGATTGCAGACTCCTTATCCCGAGCTCCAGTGGAAATGCAGCAGCTACTCTCCAGACGCACCAGGTGATCACCTCCTTCGCGCCCGCGCTACGGAGGTCTTTGGAGGGGGGGTGTGTTACGAACCCCTCCACCCAGCACTACGAACCACGCCATCTATTGTCCTGATCAACCTACCCAGCATCACGAGCAACGCCATCTAGGGACGAGACACGAGTATGACTCGTCTTAGTTAACACTCCGGGATTTCCCTTCTCCATATCCTGGTTGTTGCGTCACTTCCTCCAAGTCTTCTTTGTGAGCTCCAATTCGAGGAGAGGGACTTGGCTCTGGGAAGTGACCACAGGATCATCTATCCTCTAAACCTACGGCGCAGTAACTAACTACCGTCTTCTACAATACTCAGCCTTACTCGTCAGCCATCTCAGCTCTTCACTTAAGTATTTGTAATCTTGTATTGCCTCCCCCACGTCCACTTGCTTCAAGATTGTTTTATGTTTTATTATTATGTATATACTGTTAATGTTTAGGTTAAGTTTGGTTAAGGGTAATTTAATAGCTGAATATTTTGTTAAGGGATTTATGGTACTTTATTTTACACAACAAAAGCTCTCATCCTTTGTCTACCCATTTATAGTCCGATTGTCTTTGTTTTTGTTTTTTTGTTACCTGTTGGGATCTGGGTAGACGTTTAACTATATTATAATTCCCCAACTCGTAACAGTAGAAATCTGCGCGCTTTATTAGGCGAATGAAATATATATCGATCCTCGTGTTTCGAAGCCGGATTTGGTAAAACGTTGCTCTGAACACCTAAGCGGCACTGGTGGTCCCCAGTAGAGGTTCACGGCGCCATAAGCTCGTTGAACAGGTTTTGCGTGAAATATAACAGAGTCTAGGACTGCATTTAGTGTCCTGGTGGTCCACAGGTAGCGTTCCCTATTCACAATTATACGATTTTGGGTTTGAATCCTGCTGGGGTGAGGTGTTGATTATATTTTCGAAGTCCGCGTGCTTTATTGGGCTAATGAAGTATACATAGATCCTCGTGTTTCGAAGCCGGATTTGGTAAGACGCTGCTCTGATCACCTAAGCGGCACGGGTGGTCCCCATTAGAGGTTCACACCGTCATAAGCTCGTTGAACTGGCTTTGTGTGAAATATAGCAGAGTCAAGGACTGCTTTTATTGTCCTGGTAGCCCAAAGGCAGTGTTCCCCGGTCACAATTATAAGATCGTGTGTTCGAATCCTGGTGGGGTGCAGTGTTGATTATATGTAGAAGCCCGTGTGATTATTGGGCAATTGAAATATATATGGATCCTCGTGTTTCGAAGCCGGATTTGGTAAAACGTTGCTCTGAACACCTAAACGGCACTGGTGGTCCCCAGTAGAGGTTCACGGCGCCATAAGCTCATTGAACAGGCTTTGCGTGAAATGTAACAGAGTCTAGGACTGCTTTTAGTGTCCTGGTGGCCCAGAGGTAGTGTTCCCCGGTCACAATTATAAGTTCTTGGGTTCGAATCCTGTTGGGGTGAGGTGTTGATTATATGTAGATGTCCGCGTGCTTTATTGGGCTAATGAAATATATATGGATCCTCGTGTTTCCAATCCGCATTTGTTAAAATGTTGCTCTTATCACCTGAGCGGCACGGGTGGTCCCCATAAGAGGTTCACAGTGCCATAAGCAAGTTGAACAGGCTTTGTGTGAAATATAACAGAGTCTAGGACTGCTTATAGTGTCCTGGTGGCCCAGACTGGTAGTGTTCCCCGGTCACAATTATAAGATCGTGGGTTCAAATCCTGGTGGGGTGAGGTGTTGATTATATGTAGAAATATGCGTGCTTTATTAGGCTAATGAAATATATATCGATAATCGTATTTCGAAGCCGGATTGGTAAAACGTTTCTCTGATCACCTAAGTGGCACGGGTGGTCCCCATTAGAGGTTCACGGCACCATAAGCTCATTGAACATGAGGCTTTGTGTGAAATATAACAGAGTCTAGGACTGCTTTTAGTGTCCTGGTGGCCCAGAGGTAGCGTTCCCCGGTCACAATTATAAGATCGTGGGTTCGAATCCTGGTGGGGTGAGGTGTTGATTATATGTAGAAGTGTGCTTGCTTTATTGGGCTAATGAAATAGATATGGATCCTCGTGTTTCGAAGCCGGATTTGGTTAAACGTTGCTCTGATCACCTAAGCGGCAGGGGTGGCCCCCATTAGAGGTTCACGGCGCCATAAGTTCGTTCAACAGGCTTTGTGTGAAATATAACAGTGTCTTGGACTGCTTATAGTGTCTTGGTGGCCCAGACTGGTAGTGTTCCCAGGTCACAATTATAAGATCGTGGGTTCAAATCCTGGTGGGGTGAGGTGTTGATTATATTTAGAAGTGTGCGTGCTTTATTGGGTTAATGAAATAGATATGGATCCTCGTATTTCGAAGCCGGATTTGGTAAAACGTTGCTCTGATCACCTAAGCGGCACGGGTGGTCCCCATTAGAGGTTCACGGCCCCATAAGCTCATTCAACAGGCTTTGTGTGAAATATAACAGAGTCTAGGACTGCTTTTATTGTCCTGGTGGTCCACAGGTAGCATTCCCTGGTCACAATTATCAGATTTTGGGTTTGAATCCTGGTGGGGTGAGGTGTTGATTATATGTAGACGTCCGCGTGCTTTATTGGGCTAATGAAATATATATGGATCCTTGGGTTTCGAAGCCTGATTTGGTTAAACGTTGCTCTGATCACCTAAGCGGGACGGGTGGTCCCCATTACAGGTTCACAGTGCCATAAGCTCGTTGAACAGGCTTTGTGTGAAATATAACAGTGTTTTGGACTGCTTATAGTGTCCTGGTGGCCAAGACTGGTAGTGTTCTCCAGTCACAATTATAAGATCTTGGGTTCAAATCCTGGTGGGATGTGGTGTTGATTATATGTAGAAATCTGCGTGCCTTATTAGGATAATGAAATATATATCGATCCTCGTGTTTCGAAGCCGGATTTGGTAAAACGTTGCTCTGATCACCTAAGCGGCACGGGTGGTCCCCATTAGAGGTTCACGGTGCCATAAGCTCGTTCAACAGGCTTTGTGTGAAATATAACAGCGTCTAGGACTGCTTTTATTGTCATGGTGGTCCACAGGTAGCATTCCCTAGTCACAATTATCAGTTTTTGGGTTTAATCCTGGTGGGGTGAGGTGTTGATTATATGTAGACGTCCGCGTGCTTTATTGGGCTAATGAAATATATATGGATCCTTGGGTTTCGAAGCCTGATTTGGTTAAACGTTGCTCTGATCACCTAAGCGGCACGGGTGGTCCCCATTACAGGTTCACAGTGCCATAAGCTCGTTGAACAGGCTTTGTGTGAAATATAACAGTGTTTTGGACTGCTTATAGTGTCCTGGTGGCCCAGACTGGTAGTGTTCCCCGGTCACAATTATAAGATCGTGGGTTCAAATCCTGGTGGGGTGAGGTGTTGATTATATGTAGAAGCCCGTGTGCTTTATTAGGCAAATGAAATATATATGGATCCTCGTGTTTCGAAGCCGGATTTGGTAAAACGTTGCTCTGACCACCTAAGTGGCACGGGTGGTCCCCATTTGAGGTTCACGGAGCCATAAGCTCGCTCAACAGGCTTTGTGCAAAATATAACAGTGTTTTGGACTGCTTATAGTGTCCTGGTGGCCCAGACTGGTAGTGTTCCCCGGTCACAATTATAAGATCGTGGGTACAAATCCTGGTGGGGTGAGGTGTTGATTATATGTAGAAGCCCGTGTGCTTTATTAGGCAAATGAAATATATATGGATCCTCCTGTTTCGAAGCCGGATTTGGTAAAACGTTGCTCTGACCACCTAAGTGGCACGGGTGGTCCCCATTTGAGGTTCACGGAGCCATAAGCTCGTTCAACAGGCTTTGTGTAAAATATAACAGCGTCTAGGACTGCTTTTAGTGTCCTGGTGGCCCAGAGGTAGCGTTCCCCGGTCACAATTATAAGATCGTGGGTTCGAATCTTGGTGGGGTGAGGTGTTGATTATATGTAGAAATATGCGTGCTTTATTGGGCTAATGAAATATATATCGATCCTCGTGTTTCGAAGCCGGATTTGGTAAAACGTTACTCTGAACTACTAAGCGGCACTGGTGGTCCCTATTACAGGTTCACGGCGCCATAAGCTCGTTGAACAGGCTTTGTGTGAAATATAACAGAGTCTAGGACTGCTCTTAGTGTCCTGGTGGTCCACAGGTAGCATTCCCTGGTCACAATTATCAGATTTTGGGTTTGAATCCTGGTGGGGTGAGGTGTTGATTATATGTAGACGTCCGCGTGCTTTATTGGGCTAATGAAATATATATGGATCCTCGTGTTTCAAAGCCGGATTTGGTTAAACGTTGCTTTGATCACCTAAGCGGCAGGGGTGGCCCCCATTATAGGTTCACGGCGCCATAAGCTCATTCAACAGTCTTTGTGTTAAATATAACAGAGTCTAGGACTGCTTTTATTGTCCTGGTGGCCCACAGGTAGCATTCCGTGGTCACAATTATCAGATTTTGGGTTCGAATCCTGGTGGGGTGAGGTGTTGATTATATGTAGAAGTCCGCATGCTTTATTGGGCTAACGAAATAGATATGGATCCTCGTGTTTCGAAGCCGGATTTGGTAAAACGTTACTCTGAACACCTAATCGGAACTGGTGGTCCCCATTAGAGGTTCACGGCGCCATAAGTTCGTTGAACAGGCTTTGTGTGAAATATAACAGCGTATAGGACTGCTTTGAGTGTCCTGGTGGCCCAGAGGTAGCGTTCCCCCGGTCACAATTATAAGATCGTGGGTTCGAATCCTGGTGGGGTGAGGTGTTGAATATATGGAGAAGTGTGCGTGCTTTATTGGGCTAATGAAATAGATATAGATCCTCGTGTTTCGAAGCCGGATTTGGTAAAACGTTGCTCTGATCACCTAAGCGGCACGGGTGGTCCCCATTAGAGGTTCACGGCGTCATAAGATCATTCAACAGGATTTGTGTGAAATATAACAGAGTCTAGGACTGCTTTTATTGTCCTGGTGGTCCACAGGTAGCATTCCCTGGTCACAATTATCAGATTTTGGGTTTGAATCCGGGTGGGGTGAGGTGTTGATTATATGTAGATGTCCGCGTGCTTTATTGGGCTAATGAAATATATATGGATCCTTGGGTTTCGACGCCGGATTTGGTTAAACGTTGCTCTGATCACCTAAGTTGTACGGGTGGTCCCCATTAGAGGTTCACAGTGCCATAAGCTCGTTGAACAGGCTTTGTGTGAAATATAGCAGAGTCTAGGACTGCTTTTAGTGTTCTGGTGGCCCAGAGGTTCCGTTCCCCGGTAACAATTATAAGATCGTGGGTTCGAATCTTGTTGGGGTGAGGTGTTAATTATATGTAGAAATATGCGTGCTTTATTGGGCTAATGAAATATATATCGATCCTCGTGTTTCGAAGCCGGATTTGGTAAAACGTTGCTCTGATCACCTAAGCGGCACGGGTTGTCCCCATTAGAGGTTCACGGCACCATAAGCTCATTAAACAGGCTTTTTGTGAAATATAACAGAGTCTAGGACTGCTTTTACTGTCCTGGTGGCCCAGAGGTAGCGTTCTCCAGTCACAATTATAAGATCGTGGGTTTGAATCCTGGTGGGGTGAGGTGTTGGTTATATGTAGAAGTGTGCGTGCTTTATTGGGCTAATGAAATAGATATGGATCCTCGTGTTTCGAAGCCGGATTTGGTTAAACGTTGCTCTGATCACCTAAGCGGTCAGGGGTCGCCCCCATTAGAGGTTCACGGCACCATAAGCTCATTGAACAGGCTTTGTGTGAAATATAACAGAGTCTTGGACTGCTTATAGTGTCCTGGTGGCCCAGACTGGTAGCCTTCCCCGGTCACAATTATAAGATCGTGGGTTCAAATCCTGGTGGGGTGAGGTGTTGATTACATGTAGAAATCTGCGTGCTTTATTAGGCTAATGAAATTGATATGGATCCTCGTGTTTCGATGCCGGATTTGGTAAAACGTTACTCTGAACACCTGAGCGGCACTGGTGGTCCCCATTAGAGGTTCACGGCGCCATAAGCTCGTTGAACAGGCTTTGTGTGAAATATAACAGAGTCTAGGACTGCTTTTAGTGTCCTGGTGGTCCACAGGTAGCATTCCCTGGTCACAATAATCAGATTTTGGGTTTGAATCCTGGTGGGGTGAGGTGTTGATTATATGTAGAAGTCCGCATGCTTTATTGGACTAATGAAATATATATGGATCCTCGTGTTTCGAAGCCGGATTTAGTTAAACGTTGCTCTGATCACCTAAGCGGCAGGGGTGGCCCCCATTATAGGTTCACGGCGCCATAAGCTCATTCAACAGGCTTTGTGTGAAATATAACAGAGTCTAGGACTGCTTTTATTGTCCTGGTGGCCCAGAGGTAGCATTCCCTGGTCACAATTATAAGATTTTGGGTTTGAATCCTGGTGGGGTGAGGTGTTGATTATATGTAGAAGTCCGCGTGGTGTATTGGGCTAATGAAATATATATGGATCCTCCTGTTTCGAAGCCGGATTTGGTAAAACGTTGCTCTGATCACCTAAGCGGCACGGGTGGTCCCCATTAGAGGTTCACACCGCCATAAGCTAGTTGAACAGGCTTTGTGTGAAATATAGCAGCGTCTAGGACTGCTTTTAGTGTCCTGGTCGCCCAGAGGTAGCGTTCCCCGGTCACAATTATCAGATTTTGGGTTTGAATCCTGGTGGGGTGAGGTGTTGATTATATGTAGACGTCCGCGTGCTTTATTGGGCTAATGAAATATATATGGATCCTCGTGTTTCGAAGCCGGATTTGGTTAAACGTTGCTCTGATCACTTAAGCGGCAGGGGTGGCCCCCATTATAGGTTCACGGCGCCATAAGATCATTCAACAGGCTTTGTGTGAAATATAACAAAGTCTAGGACTGCTTTTATTTTCCTGGAGGCCCAGAGGTAGCATTCTCCGGTCACAATTATAAGATCGTGGGTTCATATCCTGGTGGGGTGAGGTGTTGATTATA
>NW_024741817.1:0-11774 GCF_018991925.1 Homarus americanus | reverse complement strand
TTATCACCTTATTAGTGTACGATGAGTGGGTGGGCGTGGTGTGGAGGGGTGGGGTCGCGTAAGGGGTAGGCAGTAAGGGGCGTGGTGTATGGTGGGGGGAGGGTAAGGGGCGTGTAGGGGTAGCTAAGTGGGCGTGTTGAGTTGGGCAAGAGGGAGGCGTGGTGGGTGTAGGGGCGTGTATAGGAGGCGGGAAGTGGTGATGGCGCGCGCCACTAATCACTCTGACCTTACTGAACACAACCCATTATACAGCATAATTAGTGTTGCTTCCATCAGCTTCACACAGTCAAACACACTATTTACATTTTCTCTTCACATATATTTTATTTTATTCGTTTCAAGTGGGACTCGAATTTCAGCCTTGGAGTCGAAGAGGAATTTTTTTAGGAGAAGTTGAAAAGAAATCGTGTTTAGTTGAAGACGAATGTGTTCTTATATAAAAGTGAAGGAATTAACCAGACGTGTTTGATTGTTTGGGAGTCTCTATCTCTCACACTCGAGTCCAAGATGTCCCCCTTGAGGACGGTGTTCGTGTAGCGTCGTCAAACTCGCTCTTGGTTTTTATTCAGCAGGAAGAGCTACACCCGCCACCTGGTGTTGGCTGTGTCTGGTGACCATCATATTAACAAGGCCGCTCTCTCGTGCCTTGTCCACACGCCACCCCCCACCTCCATATTGTACCGTTTTGTCCTTTATTAACGGTGGTGTTACTACAGGCAGCGTGGTGTGGGGGGAGGGCCGCTGCTTCACATTGTTCAGTCTTTGACATGTAACACAAAACGTGAGATGTTGTGGTCCTTCACTACCTCACAACACACACACATCTCCTAGTTACCACATACTGTTGTTATTAAAGCTCCACCAATGAGTACGCGTCACTGTCTCGTCCTTTGCTCCGCCGACCATTACAGTGTGTAGCTGTAGGACTCGCCGCCGTGTTTGTTTCATGTAGCGACACTAAACTCCCGAAAATTTGTAGGTGTTAAGCTGGAGCGTTTGAGCTGTTGTTGTCGTCACCTTGTTGATGTTTTGTAGGTCCGTGTTGGCTGAGGATTGTTGTTAGTGTTTCTTAAGGCATTAATAAACTAGTCATGAGGTTCTATAGGAATTATATCCTGCTGTTCTTTTTGTTCTTGTTCTTTTTATTGTTGTTGTTGTTCTTCAGTTGCATAATTCGAGTTGTGATTATCAGTAGAAGTTTGACGGGCTGGATTCTCTTATCGTTTCTTTAATTCATAAACAAGAACCGTAAACACAAGAGCAAAACAAAGACATAACCAATGAACTAAAAACAAATATATTGAAGGTTTAAATTTCTGGGATAGATTTATATAGATCTTGGGTATATTTTCTCGTTCTTGGAGGTCAGGCCAGGCCAGGTCAGGTCATGTCATGTTAGGTGTACCGAATACGCTAGCAGAGGTGGTCAGATGCCTTGGGAATACTGCAGAGTAATTGAGGTCAGGTCAGGTGGCCTCAATACCTGCTTCAAGGTGTAATAGAGGTGAAAAATAATGGGTTTCTTGATTGGATCTGGTTAAGTCAGGTCAGGTAAAGTCAGATACAGAGGCTGGGTGTATGACTGTGGGTTGGTGGGTGTATGACTGTGGGTTGGTGGGTGTATGACTGTGGGTTGATGGGTGTATGACTGTGGGTTGGTGGGTGTATGATCGTGGGTTGATGGGTGTATGACTGTGGGTTGGTGGGAGTATGACTGTGGGTTGATGGGTGTTTGACTGCGGGTTGGTGGGTGTATGACTGTGGGTTGGTGGGTGTATGACTGTGGGTTGGTGGGTGTATGACTGTGGGTTGTTGGGTGTATGACTGCGGGTTGGTGGGTGTATGACTGCGGGTTGGTGGGTGTATGACTGTGGGTTGGTGGGTGTATGACTGTGGGTTGGTGGGTGTATGACTGTGGGTTGGTGGGTGTATGACTGTGGTTTGGTGGGTGTATGACTGTGGGTTGGTGGCTGTTTGACTGTGGGTTGGTGGGTGTATGACTGTGGGTTGATGGGTGTATGACTGTGGGTTGATGGGTGTATGACTGTGGGTTGGTGGCTGTATGACTGTGGGTTGGTGGGTGTATGACTGTGGGTTGGTGGGTGTATGACTGTAGGTTGATGGGTGTATGACTGGGTTGGTGGGTGTATGACTGTGGGTTGGTGGGTGTATGACTGTGGGTTGATGGGTGTATGACTGTAGGTTGATGGGTGTATGACTGTGGGTTGGTGGGTGTATGACAGTGGTGACAAGGATTATTTGAGCTTGACAAAATTTAGATAGATAGCAGCATGGTTTAGTCGTGTTCAGTTTAGTTTAAATTGTGTTTAGGTTAGGTTGGGTCATGTCAGGTACAGAGTTTGGCCAGGGTCCTTTATTCAAGCTGTCAGGGTTAAACTTCCTTCCTAGAAAGATGAACACACGAACCTACGGACGACACACGAACACAATAACACATGATCATACACGGAAACGAACACACGAATGGACATACTCAGGATATCGGGGAATAAATATAAAATTATAAAAATACATAAAAAGTCTTTGACGGATAAACAACTTTGTAATGTTAGAATCGATATTACTGATATTATAGAAAATGAAACTAACTTCCTTTAAACACTCTTGGCTCTTCCTGTGTATAAGAAGAGTTTAATCTGGTATATTTTTTTTCTTCTAGTAATTGGTGTTATCAGGGGAAGAGATTGTGTCGTTTGTGGTCTGTCATTCAAGGTTGTTTAGTGTTTGAAGCTCGTTAATTCATTATGCTTGTAGCCCCCATCTCTGCATAGAACCCTGGTGCTTCTTGCTGTTGATACTCCCACGAAAATAAATTGTCAGATTAACGAAACGAAGATTAAAAAATTTTGTTTTAATTCACGGATTAACCATACTTCACCCAATCTAACTTAACCTATCCTAACCTAACCTAACCTAACCTAATCTAATCATAATTGTGTTTTAAAAAAAGGTTTACAGGCATAGGTAACAAGCTGGTCCTTTAACGGGAGAACACAAGGCTTCCCAACCCTCACCTGATGAAATAGAATCACTATACCCAACCTGATCTAATTAAGGACCATCCATCATCATCACTACATATAACACTATCCATCATCACTACATATAACACGATCCATCATCACTACATATAACACCATCCACCATCACTACATATAGAACCATCCTATCATCACTACATATAATATCATCCATCATCACTACATATACCACCATCCAACATCACTACATATAACACCACCCATCATCACTCCATATAACATTATCCATCATCACTACATATAACTCTATCCATCATCACTACATATAACACCATCCAGCATCACTACATATAACACCAACCATCATCACTACATATATCATCATGCATCATCACTATATATAACACCATCCATCATTACTACATATATTACCCTCCTATCATCACTACATATAACACCATCCATCATTACTACATATAACGCCATCCTTCATCACTACATATAACACCATCCATCACTACATATTATGACACCATCCATCATCTCTACAAACACTAGTCCTCAACACTATAGTGATAAACAGAGCTTCATTTTGTTGTCAATTTCTTTAAATTCCAACCTTATTAAACCGTAATTCTTTCTGTATGGTCAAATTTTGATTTGGCCTCAGTGAGAGAGCTGTTAGTGTCAGTACATCACAATGGTGTTCCGATGCACTGTATCGAAGGTGTCTGAGGTGGAGGTGAAGGCTTGCAAGGATTTCGTTGTAGACTTCGACACCAGCTTTGTGGTGGTTGCAACAAACATCTACCCTGGTGTGGCCCCTAAGCAGATTCGACCATTGTTTGAGGAATGTGGACAGATCGACCTATTTGTGATGCCCGCAAAAGACAACCAAAATGAACACTATGGCTTCGCATACATCCGATACTTTGACGAAGCCTCCTGTGATAAGGCTGTTGGACGATTGGATGGTGACAGCATTGGCCGCAGCCGAAAATCAACTAACAAACTGGAAGTTAACTACTACAGTGCCCATGGTACCTTGAACAACCTTGACCGCCAAGCTGCTGAGTTCATTGTTCTATCCAATGTTGCCGACCAACAACCCGCCTCTATCCTTAAGAAGACCAACGTACGCACTACCGTTGCCAAGTCAGTTACCTTCAATTATGACAATTTGGGCGACATCAGGGAGCGCGAAACTTCCACAGCTACTTACACTCTGTCTGTACCTCCCAACCAATGAATCTTACTCAACTGCTGCCATCGAATAAGAAAATGTCACCAATAGTTGTACCTCTGGGAACCTGGAGGGAGGCACCAACCCTGATGAAGGCTCAGTAATATCTACCATGTTATTTAAACACTTATAACACATATAACATCATCCATCATCACTACATATAACACCATCTATCATCACTACATATAACACCATCTATCATCACTACATATAACATCATCCATCATCACTACAGATCGGTAGAGTAGTTTTCGAGATTCTCGTGCGGACACACAAGCAAACACACACACACACACACACACACACAAACAGACATACTTCTTTGTTTTATATCGATAGAAGATAGATCATCACTACATATAACACCACCGATCATCACTACATATAACATCATCCATCATCACTACATATAACACCACCCATCATCTCTACATATAACATCATCCATCATCACTACATATAACATCATCCATCATCACTACATATAACACCATCCATCATCACTACATATAACATCATCCATCATCACTACATATAACACCATCCATCATCACTACATATAACGTCATCCATCATCACTACATATAACACCATCCATCATCACTACATATAACACCATCCATCATCACTACAGATCGGTTTAGTAGTTTCCGAGATTCTCGTGCGGACACACAAACACACACACAAACAAAAATACATACTTCTTTGTTTTATATATATAGATACAAGAAACAAAAATCTTTAATTATTTATTAATTGTAAGTTTTAAGGTTTTCCTGGAACCATTGGCAGGAAATAAGGACACTTGAACCTTGAAAACTTACTGTCGTCATAATTATTTATAATAAACCTGTCGATGTTTATTTCCGGGTTAAAGTAAAAGCAAGGTTTTGTCTGGACTATTATCATATACACAGTTGCTGGTTGACGATACTGAAGGCCTATACAGGTGTGTGGTGCTTGTGCTTGGTGATGCTTCGTTTATGAGAGATAATCCCAGGAGTGAACTTTGTTCTGAAAGGACAAACAAAAAAGTCATTAGTTATCGTTGTCTCGGAAGTGTTTATATGTCGGTCACTCTTGTGTTGTCGATGTGTCCACCCCACAGAGTTATTGCGTGAAGTGACACATTAGACTTCAATTAAAGATCCTCTCCTCTCCATATGGAAGCTGTTCACACCTCTTGACAGTATTTGGTCTGACATTTAGTTATAAAGGTCGTTTTTTTGTCTAGTTCATCTTCCTATGAAAATTAACAATTCATATCACGTTTTAGAGTTGTATGTTCTTCAAGCCAATTAACACAGTACAGGTAACACCAGAGTCAGGCAGGTACAGTGTTAAGCGTCGTGGTCTACTGCTGTCTTACTGAGTAACGATGATGAAGTAAAGTGGGAAATGACTTTGCCATGAGAGAGGAGAGGAAAGAGAGAAGGAAAGAATAGAAACGGGAAGTAAAGTAGTAGGGAGTAATAGCAGGTGGGCTGTCCACCTAGCTGAGTCGAGGTGATTGGTTGGGGTGGTGACCATACACAGCACGCTCCTGCTCGCTCAAGGGAGGCTGGGGTGGGGGGAGCTAAGCTAGTTAGGCATTCACTACTGTATTGTGTGTTAATTTATGTAAGTTAAATGGTGGTGTTATTTTTTCATGTATTGTATAAAGTGAGTCTCTTTTTTATATAAAAACTCACCTATATAATAACTCACCTGAAGTGTCGCCCCAGGAAAAGGTAACAGAGACCTTAATGACACAGGTAGATTGTCACTCCCCTCGCCGCCCAGCGTATCCCACCTGAAGATTAACCATCCCGGCGATACCTGGGGGGGTGGCTTAAGTATAATATATACTCTTATATAATAATGTTGATGCTATAATACACTGGCAGTCATAGTACAGTACATGTGTTGCCTTTATTGAGTTGAGTTTTGTATTTTTAGAAAAAGAGAGAAATCTGAGCAACATAATATGGAGAGAGAGAGAGAGAGAGAGAGAGTGTATTACATTGCCACACCTGATTCCTTCCTGGTGTATATTTTTACCACCTCTGGTACAACTGTGTCTCTTGCTGATCTATTTTGCACTGTCGCTTCCTGCCTTTCATCTTCCACCTTTCATCTTCTCCTTCATCTTCTTCTCCCCATCGTCTTTCTCCTCCATCTTACCCCTTCATCTTCCCTCCCTTCATCCTCCCTTCCATCTCCCCCATTCATTTCTTCCCCCTTCATCTTCCTTTCCCCTTTATTTTACCCCTCCATCTTCCCTCCTTTTACCTTCCTCCTTCGGTCTTCTCCTTTCTTTTCCACCAATCTCCTTACCTTCCACTGCTGTCTTAGTCCATTACTGTTTTAAGAAATTTAGTTTTTTCAAGGATTTCGATATTTCATTCACTTACAATTCTTTTTTGTTTTAATTTCATTTTCTCACTCCTGATTCAAGTGATTCAAGAGATGAAGATAATTTGAAATATCCAGCCCTTATAATGTCTTTAGAGCCTCTTAAACTTGGGTAAATATTATTCCATTAAGTTTATAAACAAATACACGACTCAGACACGTTGGTATTATAATCACAAAGCAAAGATATCGAGAAGTTGTGACGCTTCATCTGTACAACCAGTTGAGAATAAACTTTCCTTCTCCTAAAGTTACAAGAAATGAGGGAGAGTTTCTCGCCAGGGGGCGCAGCGCTGTGAGAGAAGAATTAAATAAGCCTGATTAGCTAAGAAGACGACCAGGGGTAAGAAATGGTCCGTCTTGAGGATGTGGTTCAGGAGGTGAGGTGAAGATATAAACCTCGAAGACGTCATAAAACACAGAGATGACACTATTTCTAACCTTCCCAAGTCTCTAGTGGGTGGCAGGTGATCACCAACATGAAATACACCAACATAAAATACACCAACATGAAATACACCAACATGAAATGCGCCAAAATGAAATAGAAGATGCCAAGTGAGGTTGATTATGACTCAGACAGTAACCATAGCAGGACCTAAAAACAGCCAAGACTGTTCTAAAATGAGAACTTAAATTATAATTTATGCCCAAGAGTGCGAGTGAGTGAACTTTAATTTCCATTATAGTACAGTATAAAACTTTAATGAGTTTATCTTCAACGTGATCTTAAATTTTAGTGGGTGAATTTTTTCATTGGATAATTAAGTCTTTGAGAATAACATTTTAAGGCGGCCATTTAGTGTCATC
This sequence comes from Homarus americanus, assembly GCF_018991925.1. Classification (NCBI taxonomy): domain Eukaryota; kingdom Metazoa; phylum Arthropoda; class Malacostraca; order Decapoda; family Nephropidae; genus Homarus; species Homarus americanus. The sequence goes on along the minus strand of NW_024741817.1, from coordinate 4,322 downwards.
ATGCTGTAAGATGTAGATACGCTCCAAAAAGTATGTTTACGATTTTGTATTAGACGATATGACACAACAGACAAAGGATTTTGACGACCCTACCGAGACAACAGGAGTCACAGTGTTCATTTTGAAATTCATCGGTCTCCTCCATAAAGGCACTTTTGGAGTGTTTGTTTACAACTCCTAGTGGTTAATGTGATGCAGCAGTGTACAGCTCATAGTCCATAAGGTGTTTCTTAGGCCAGACCCTTGAGAGTACAGTGGGTGGTTACACTACTCACCTGCCTTACACTCTCCCTGATGCTTTTGTTAGATGTTGAAACAGGAACTGTGGATCAACCTGTACAGCTTCTCCTTTTACTTTCACACAAACAATAGATTTAACATGTTGCCTAAGTACTTTGATGAAACAATAAGCACAAATGCGTTATCGTCATGATCCGCCTTATGTGATTATATTGCCAGTTGATGTGGGCCCGACCTTGTTTTGACACACTGACTGGCCTCGTGTTAATTTATTCTCACTTAACATACTTTTTTCGTACCTGAACTCCTCGACCGAACGCTCTTAAAGTTTGTAGAGAAGTTGAAACGGGTCTTATTGATATTCGTGTAGGCAGATTGATAGAGGTCCCAGCAATAAGAGAGTACAGCCGGGTCCTGCTGGAGACACTGAACACATTTCAGTTATTACATCTGGAAATACACGATCACTCACCAAAGAAAACGAAGACAATTTTACCAACTAAGATGGTCGAGGTTCTGTAGATATGGGCCACAGCTCACGTACGGTCGCTATCTGATCTTCTCGACCAGTGTAACAAGAAAGATCTTTACAAACACTATAATATGTAGTCAACGTGCAGTGACTCAGTAATAACTTATTGCTCCTTTGATTCAAGTGTTCGACAACAAGCCGAATATGTTCCCTCTGTTCCTTTGACTATCTTGTGTGTACGATCTTGTGGACTGGGGCGTGATCACGATCAATGGTTGTCCCACTCACTCACTCACTAGGTTTCCTGCCATCTCTTACCCATGAAATTAGATTAAATCTGCCCTGTCGTATCCTCTTTACCTATCCTATCCCCCTTGTCTCTATTAACCTTAATATATCATCACTCTCTCTCCCCTACTCTCCTTCCCTGCTTCCTCTACCACTATCTCCACCTCCTCTTTCCTTCCCCTTCCACAATTATTATATCCTCATATCTATGTCTGTCATTCTCTTTATGTGTTCCTACTTCTTTCACTATATCTCTCTATCCCTCAGCCTAAATCACAATGGCTACAAGAACGAGAGCTTGTGTTGGTAAAAGAGGAATTTTTGAACACCATGACAAATGTATATTTTTTGATGACTTAGGGAGAACGTGTGGCGTGATTAGTGTAGAAGAGGAGATTGTCACACCCTTCTACCCAGTTTTGTTAGTCTCTTATGCCCCACCCTGCCAGTCCTCATACCCTACCCTTCTAGTTCCTCATACCCTACCCTGTTAGTCCCTCATACCCTACCCTGTTAATCCCTCATACCCTACCATTCCAGTCCCTCATATTCCACCCTACCAGATCCTCATACCTCACCCTTTCAGCCTGTCTTTGTGTCCCAACCAAATTAAGTTCTGTAAAAATCTACCTGATGTCTTTCGCTTTCCCTTACCATCATCTCCCAATTGGTTGTCTTGTAAATAGTAGATCGATGCCCTGGAGTCTCTGGTAGTTTCAATAAGTCTAGAGCCCAACTCATTAAGGAACTTCAGGGTGCTGTCATGCTGGGGAGGGAGGGAGAGGGAGCTGCATTATGCTGTCATGCAGGGGAGGGAGGGAGAGGGAGCTGCATTATGCTGTCATGCTGGAGAGGGAGGGAGAGGGAGCTGCATAATGTTGTCATGCTGGGGAGGGAGGGAGAGGGAGCTGCATTATACTGTCATGCTGAGGAGGGAGTTAGGGAGAGGGAGCTGCATTATGCTGTCATGCTGGGGAGGGAGGGAGGGAGAGGGAGCTGCATTATGCTGTCATGCTGGGGAGAGAAGGAGAGGGAGCTGCATTATGCTGTCATGCTGGGGAGGAGAGAGACTGCATTATGCTGTCATGCTGGGGAGGGAGGGAGAGCGAGTTGCATAATGTTGTCATGCTGGGCAAGGAGGGAGAGGGAGCTGCATTATGCTGTCATGCTGGCGAGGGAGGGAGAGGGAGCTGCATTATGATGTCATGCTGGGAAGGGAGGGAGAGGAAGCTGCATTATGCTGTCATGCTCGGGAAGGAGGGAGAGGGAACTGCATTATGCTGTCAAGCTGGGGATGGAGGAGAGGGCTGCATTCTGTCATGCTGGGAGAGGGGTGAGGAGGTGCAGTGCTGTCATGGGGAGGGATGGAGAGGGAACTGCATTATGCTGTCATGCTGGGGGAGGGAGGAGAGGGCTGCATTGCTGTCATGCTGGGGAGGAGGAGGGAGAGGGAGCTGCATTATGCTGTCATGCTGGGAAGGGAGGGAGAGGGAGCTGCATTATGCTGTCATGCTGGGGAGAGAGGGAGAGGGAGCTGCATTATGCTGTCATGCTGGGGAGGGATGGAGAGGGAGCTGCATTATGCTGTCATGCTGGGGAGAGAGGGAGAGGGAGCTGCATTATGCTGTCGGCATGCTGGGGAGGGGGAGGGAGAGAGCGCTGCATTATGCTGTCATGCTGGGAAGGGAGGGAGAGGGAGCTGCATTATGCTGTCATGCTCGGGAAGGAGGGAGAGGGAACTGCATTATGCTGTCAAGCTGGGGATGGAGGGAGAGGGAGCTGCATTATGCTGTCATGCTGGGGAGAGAGGTAGAGGGAGCTGCATTATGCTGTCATGCTGGGGAGGATGGAGGGGCTGCGTATGCACTGTCATGCTGGGGAGGGAGGGAGAGGGAGCTGCATTATGATGACATGCTGGGGAGGGAGGGACAGGGAGCTGCATTATGCTGTCATGCTGGGGAGGGAGGGAGGGAGAGGGAGCTGCATTATGCTGTCATGCTGGGGAGGGAAGGAGAGGGAGCTGCATTATGCTGTCATGCTGGGGAGGGATGGAGAGGGAGCTGCATAATGTTGTCATGCTGGGTAGGGAGGAACTGCATTATGCTGTCATGCTGGGGAGGTAGGGAGGAGAGGAGCTGCGTGCTGTCATGCTGGGGGAGGGAATTGAAGGAGCTGCATTATGCTGTCATGCTGGGGAGGGATGGAGAGGGAGCTGCATAATGTTGTCATGCTGGGTAGGGAGTGAGAGGGAGCTGCATTATCCTGTCATGCTGGGGAGAGAGGGAGAGGGAGCTGCATTATGTTGTCATGCTGGGGAGGGAGGTAGAGGGAGCTGCATTATGCTGTCATGTCGGGGAGGGAGGGAGAGGAGGTCGCATTATGCTGCATGCTGCATTAATATGATGCAGCATAACTCCTGCAGTCTCACTACAGCTTTGTATGTTTACTGTATGTTTACAGTCGAATGAAAACCTGAGAGACTACTCAATATAAGTCCTTTCATTATCATTGTCACGGACACGGACACAAGAATTCAATGGATCTAAGTAACGAAAATAAGGAATAATTTAAGTTGTTGTCAAAGACTTTCATATGATTATTGTTTATAACTGAAGGTCTTTGAACTATTTTATCACAACAAAGAAATATAATGCAGTAAAACATGGACAGTGACGAAGTACAATAAAGAACAAACACAAACTGTGACATAGAGAACATCCAAGATACAGGAAGACAAACAATAGTAAAATGACAAGGACAGTCATGAGGACACTGAAGGTGAAACTAACAAAAGATACCTGGAGGAGTTGTTATAAATATTGATTTATGTTTTTAACTTTTTGTACTTTTTGAAGATTTTGTTTTCTCCATAATACAAAAATATCGGTTAATATTCGTTTTTATTCCAATAGGTATTTGGCATTTTTTTACCATTATCACTAGGATTATTTTCAGGTTAGGTCAGGTGAGGTCAGGTAAGGTAGGTTAAAGAATACCAAAATACAAAAAAACAAAAAATATCTACCAATTGGGGAAATTGGGATGAAAATTTTTTTGTACCCAATTTTCTCCAAGAGGTGTAAGATGATCTTGCAGCTTCATACAAATTCACTAAACAACAATAATAATCCAAGAGTTAGTAAGGCATCACCTGGTCATGTTAAGCCCACCTGGTGAAGATAAACATGTTGGTAATGTTTGTATCGTGACTGAACCACCTCACACAGCAGCCCTGAGGCTTTAGGCCACTGACTTAAGTGCTTACATTATACAAAATAACGCTCTGTAATGGCCGATGATGCTGTTTTGGTTGTCTAATTGT
>NW_024741816.1:0-7617 GCF_018991925.1 Homarus americanus | reverse complement strand
GGGGACTGTGTTATATTCGATGAGGACCTTTGTTATACCTCGACCGCGGGGACTTTGTTATACTCGATGAGGGCCTTTTGTTACCTCGATGAGGACTTTGTTCACTCGATCAGGACTTTGTTATACTCGATCAGGGAACTTTGTTATATTCGATGAAAGACTTGTTATACTCGATCATATGGACTTTCTTATACTCGATCAGAGGCCTTTTGTTATAATTTCGATCAGGGATTTTGTTTCACCCTTTGACCAGGAGAGTTTGTTATACTCGATCAGGGGACTTTGTTATACTTTATCAGGGATTCCTTGTTATACTCGGTGAGGGGACTTTGTTATACTCTCGATCAGAGGATCTCTTTGTTAACCTCGATCAGAGGCCTTTGTTATACCGGACCAGGGGACTTTGTTATACTCTTCGATAATGGGACTCTTTGTTTTACTCGATGAGGGCCTTTTGTTATACTCCTATGAGGGACTTTTTGGTTCTACTTCCTCGGGATCAGGGGACTTTGTTATACTCGATCAGGGCCTTTGTTATACCTCGATCAGGGACTTTGTTATACTCGATCAGGGGATTCTTGTTATAATCGACGAGAGTCTTTGTTATACCTCGGATCAGGGCCTTTTGTTATACTTGATCAGGGGTTTGTTATACCTCGTATCAGGGGGACCTTTGTTATTCTCGATCAGGGGAATTTTGTTATACTCGATCAGGGACTTTTGTTATACTCGATCAGGGAACTTTGTTATACTCGATCAGGGCCTTTTGTTATACCTCGCTCAGGCACCTTGTTATATTCGATCAGGGGCCTTTGATATGCCTCGACCAGGGGACTTTGTTATACTCGACGGGGGACTTTGTTATACTTGTTCAGGGGACTTTGTTATACTTGATCTGGGGACTTTGTTATACTCGATGAGGCTTTGTTATACACGATCAGGGGCTTTGTTATACTTGATCAGGGGCAGATCATTTAGGGACTTTGTTATACTCAATCAGGGGACTTTGTTATACTCGATCAGGACTTTGTACTCGACCAGGGAGTTTCTTATACTCGACCAGGGGACTTTGTTATACTCGATCAAGGCCTTTGTTAAACTCGGTCAGGGTCCTTTGTTATACTCGATCAGGGGACTTTGTTATACTCGATCAGAGGCCTTTGTTAAACTCGATCAGGGGACTTTGTTATCCTCGATTAGGCGCTGTTATAATCGTTCAGGGCTTTGTTATACTGATCAGGGGACTTTGTTATACTCGATTAGGGGACTTTGTTATACTCGATCAGCGGACTTTGTTATACTCGAATAAGGGTCTTTGTTATAATCGTTTAGACGACTTTGTTATACTCGATCAGGGACTTTGTTATACTCGATCAGGGACTTTGGTATACTCGACCGGGGAGTTTGTTATACTCGATCAGGGACTGTTATTCTCGATAGAATTTGTTATATACCGATCAGGGACATTATATTCGATGAGGGATTGCTATTCTCAGATCATGGATTCTGCTATGTATCGATGAGGCCTTGTTATACTCGCTGACTAGGGGACTTTGTTATAATGACCAGGACTTTTGTTATACTCCGATCATTACCTGTTAGTACGGATCAGGGGGCTTTGTTATACTCGATCAGGGACTTTTGTTATTCTCGATCAGGGGACTTCTGGTTATACCCGGATCAGGGGACTTTGTTATACCGATCAGTGAACTTGCTATATCTGACCAGGGAGTTTGTTGCTCGACCAGGAGACTTTGTTATACTCGATGAGGCCTTTGTCTTAACCTTTATTCAGGGGACTTTGTTATACTCAGATCAGGGCCTTTTTTGTTGAACCTGATCAGGGCCTTGTTATACCATGACTTCAGAGTGACCTTGTTATACTCTCATCAGGACTTTTGTTATACTCGGATCAGCGGACTTTTGTTTTTCTCGATCAGGGACTTTGTTATATCGTTCAGGGACTTTTGTTATGTACGGATCAGGTAATTTTTGTTATACTCGATGAGGGGCTCTTTGGTTATAATTTTTGACCAGGGACCTTGTTAAAATTGTTTAGGGATTTGTTATAATGATCAGGGGACTTATTATACTCTGATCAGGACTTTGTTATACTGACGAGGGGAGTTGTTACACTTAATTAGTGTATTTGTTACACCTCGACCAGGATTTTGTTGGTTTCGATCAGGGCCTTTGTTAAACCTTTTATTCTCCAGGGCCTTTGTTATACCGATCAGCGAATTTGTTATACCGGATCAGGGACCTTTTTGTTATACCGATCAGGGCCTGTTATACCTCGATCAGGGATTTTGTTATACTCGAGATCAGCAGACTTTAATGCTCGACTCAGTAATCGTGCAAGTTATACTGTTCAGGGACTTTGTTATACTTGGATCAGGGACTTTGTTATACTCGATGAGGGCCTTGTTAAATCCTGGATGAAGGGCTTCGGTTATACCTGACCAGGGACTTTTGTTATACCCGATCAGGGCCTTTGTTAAATTCAACGAATTTTTGTTGTACTCTGGATTAGGGGTTTTGTTATACCTCGATCAGGAAACTTTGTTATACTCGATCAGGGCCTTTTGTTATAATCGTTCAAGGGACTATGGCGCCTGACTAGAGCTTGTTATACTAGTTCAGGGACTTTTGTTATACTTGATCAGGGGACTTTGTTATACCTGATAAGGGGGCTTTGTTATACACGACCAGGGGCTTGTTGTTTCTGGATCAGGCCTTACATAATCGCCCGGCGATCCTTGTTATACTCGATCAGGGACTTTTGTTATACTCGATCAGGACTTTGTTATACCTCGCATCAGGGACTTTATTATACTCGACCAGGGAGTTTTGTATATCGAATCAGGGACTTTGTTAAGGGATGAGGCCTTTTGTTAAACTCGATGAGGGGCCTTTGTTATACTCGACCAGGGACTTTGGTATACCGATCAGGGCCTTTTGTTAACCCGATCAGGGCCTTGTTATACCTGGATCAGGAGACTTTGTTAGTACTCAATCAGGGACTTTGTTATACTCGGTCAGGGGACTTTGTTTTTTTAAGTACTCGCATCAGGGGAATTTGTTATACTCGACCAGGGAATTTTTGTTACCTCGGATCAGGCATTTGTTATACCGATTAGGGAACTTGTTATACTCGATCAGGACTTTTGTTATACCTGTTCAGCGGACTTTGTTATACCCGGATCAGGGCCTTGTTGTACCCGATCAGGAATTTTGCTATACTAGATCAGGGTACTTTGTTATACTCTCGGTGAGTTGACTTGGTTACACTCGATCAGGGACTTTGTTATACTTAATTCAGGACTTTGTTATACTTGATCAGGGCCTTGCTATGTAATCAGTTCAAGGGATTTTGTTATACTCAATCAGGGGACTTTGTTATACTCGATCAGGGACTTTGTTATACTCGGACCAGGAGTTTTTATACTGACCAGGGACTTTTGCTATAATCGTTCAGGGACTTTGTCATACTCGATCAGGGACTTTGTTATACTCGGATTAGGGACTCGTTATACCGATCAGCGGATTCTTTGTTATACTCGATGAGGAGACTTTGTGTTATACTCGATCAGGGGACTTTGTTATACTCGATCAGCAGACTTTGTTATACTCGATGAAGAGACTTTGTTATACTCGATGAGGGAGTTTGTTATACTCGACCATGGGACTTTGTTATACTCGATCAGAACTTTGTTATACTCGATGAGGGCCTTTGTTAAACTCATGAGGGGACTGTTATACTCGATCAGGGCCTTTGTTATACTCGATCAGGGCCTTTGTTATACTCATCAGGGACTTTGGTTTACTCGACAAGGTTCTTTGTTATACTCGACCAGTTAAGTTTGTTATACTCGACCAGGGACTTTGTTATACTCGATGAGGGCCTTTGTTAAACTCGATGAGGGCCTTTGTTATAGTCGACCAGGGGACTTTATTTATATACTCGATGAGGGCCTTTGTCAAACTCGATCAGGGGCCTCTGTTATCCTCGATCAGGGACTTTGTTTACTCTATCAGGGACTTTGTTATACTCGATCAGGGGCTTTGTTATAGTCGATTAGGAACTTTGTTTTGCTCGATCAGGTGACTTTGTTATACTCGGTCAGCGGACTTTGTTATACTCGATCAGGGCCTTTTTTATACCCGATCAGGATTTTGCTATCCTCGATCAGGGGACATTGTTATACTCTATGAGGGGTTTGTTATACTCGATCAGGGAACTTTGTTATACTCGGTGAGGGGACTTTGTTATACTCGATCAGGGGACTTTGTTATACTCGTTCAGGGACTTTGTTATACTTGATCAGGGACTTTGTTATGCTCGATGAGGGGCTTTGTTATACACGATCAGGGGCTTTGTTATACTTGATCAGGGCCTTTATTTAATCGTTCAATGGACTTTTTATACTCGATCAGGGGACTTTGTTATACTCGACGAGGGGATTTGTTATACTCGACCTGGGGACTTTGTTATACTCGATCAGGGGCGTTTGAAACTCGATCAGGGTCCTGTTATACTCGTTCAGGGACTTTGTTATACTTGATCAGGGGACTTTGTTATACTCGATGAGGGCCTTTGTTATACTCGACAGGGGACTTTGGTATAAACGTTCAGGGACTTTGTTATACTCGATCAGGGGACTTTGTTATACTCGATCAGGGGACTTTGTTTTACTCGACCAGGGAGTTTGTTATACTCGACCAGGGACTTTGTTATATTCGATCAGGGGCCTTTGTTAAAACTCGATCAGGGCCTTTGTTATACTCGATCAGGGACTTTGTTATACTCGATCAAGGGACTTTGTTATACTCGATCAGCGGACTTTGTTATACTTGATCAGGGACTTTGTTATACTCGATGAGGGCCTTTGTTATACTCAATCAGGGGACTTTGATATACTCGATCAGCGGACTGTTATTCTCGATCTGGGGTTTGTTATACTCGTTCAAGGGACTTTGTTATACTTGATTGGGGACTTTCTTATTCCCGATGAGGGCCTTTGTTAAACTCGATGAGGGCCTTTGTTATACTCGACAGGGGACTTTTTATACTCGATCAGGGGACTTTGTTATACTCGACCAGGGGAGCTTGATATACTCGACCAGGGGACTTTGTTATACTCGATCAGGGGCCTTTGTTAAACTCCATTAGGGGCCTTTGTTATACTCGATGAGGCGCCTTTGTTATACTCGATCAGGGGACTTTGTTATACTCGCTCAGCGGACTTTGTTATTCTCGATCATTGGACTTTGTTATACTCGTTCAGGGGACTTTGTAATACTTTATCAGGGGACTTTGTTATACTCGATGAGGGGCCTTTGTTAAACTCGATGAAGAGCCTTTGGTATACTCGACCAGGGGACTTTGTTATACTCGATCAGGGGCCTTTGTTAAACTCGATCAGGGGACTTTGTTGTTCTCGATCAGGGGGCTTTGTTATACTCGATTAGGGAACTTTGTTATACTCGATCAGGGGCCTTTGTTATAATCGTTCAGGGGACTTTGTTATACTCGTTCAGGGAACTTTGTTATACTTGATCAGGGGAGTTTGTTTTACTCGATGAGGGGGCTTTGTTATACACGATGAGAGGGCTTTGTTATACTTGATCAGGGGCCTTTGTTATAATCGGTCAAGGGAGTTTGTTATACTCGATCAGAGGACTTTGTTATACTCGATCAGGGGACTTTGTTATACTCGATCAGGGGACTTTGTTATACTCGATCAGGGGACTTTGTTATACTCGATCAGAGGGGCACTGGTAAACTCGATTAGGCGCTGTTTTACTCAGTCGGGAACTTTGTTATACTCGATCAGGGACTTTGTATATAGATCAAGGAGGCCTTTGTTATATCAATCAGGGACTTTGTTATACTCGATCAAGAGACTTTGTTATACTTCGATCAGACTTTGTTATACTCGCTCAAGGACTTTGTTATCCTCGATCAGGGGACTTTGTTATACTCGATGAGGGGGATTTGTTGTACTCGATCAGGGGACTTTGTTATACGCGATGAGGGGACTTTGTTATACTCGATTAGGGGCCATTTTTATACTCGATCAGGGGACTTTGTTATACTCGAATAGGGGACTTTGTTATACTCGACCAGGGGAGTTTGTTATACTCGATCAGGGGACTTTGTTATACTCGATCAGGGGAATTTGTTATACTAAATCAGGGGACTTTGTTATATTCGATGAGGGGACTTTGTTATTCTCGATCATATGACTTTGTTATACTCGAACAGGGGACTTTGTTATACTCGATGAGGGGCCTTTGTTATACTCGACCAGTGGACTTTGTTAAAATTGTTCAGGGGACTTTGTTATACTCGATCAGGGGACATTGTTATACTCGATCAGGGGACTTTGTTATACTCGATCAGGGGCCTTTGTTATATTCGATCAGGGGACTTTGTTATACTCGATCGGGGGCTTTGTTGCCTCGATCGGGAACTGTTGTTATACTCAGTCAGGCGCCTTTTAGTTATAATAATCGTTCAGGGACTTTGTTATACTAGATCGGGAGTTTGTTATACTCGTTCAGGGACTTTGTTATACTTGATCAGGGGACTTTGTTATACTCGATAAGGGGCTTTGTTATACGATCAGGGGCTTTGTTATACTTGATCAGGGGCGCTGGTATAATCAACAAAGGACTTTGTTATACTCAATCAGGGGACTTTGTTATGCTCGATCGGGGGACTTTGGTATACTCGACCAGGTGAGTTTGTTATACTCGACAAGGGGACTTTGTTATGCTCAATGAGGGGCCTTTGTTATACTCGACCAGGGGGCTTTGTTATACTCGATCAGTGGCCTTTGTTAAACTCGATCAGGGGCCTTTGTTATACTCGATCAGTGGACTTTGTTATACTCGATCATGGGACTCTGTTATACTCGATCAGCGGACTTTGTTATACTCGATCAGGGGCCGTTGTTATACTCGATCAGGGGCCTTTGTTATACTCGATCAGGGGCCTCTGTTATACTCCATCAGGGGACTTTGGTATACTCGACCAGGGTTCTTTGTTATACTCGACCAGTTGAGTTTGTTATACTCGACCAGGGGACTTTGTTATACTCGATGAGGGGCCTTTGTTAAACTCGATGAGGGGCCTTTGTTATACTCGACCAGGGGACTTTGTTATACTCGATGAGGGGCCTTTGTTAAACTCGATCAGGGGCCTCTGTTATACTCGAATAGGGGGACTTTGTTATACTCTATCAGGGGACTTTGTTATACTCGATCAGGGGGCTTTGTTATAGTCGATTAGGGAACTTTGTTTTGCTCGATCAGGTGACTTTGTTATACTCGATCAGCGGACTCTGTTATACTCGATCAGGGGACTTTGTTATACTCTATCAGGGGATTTTGCTATCCTCGATTAGGGGACATTTTTAAACTCTATGAGGGGGCTTTGTTATACTCGATCAGGGAACTTTGTTATACTCGGTGAGGGGACTTTGTTATACTCGATCAGGGGACTTTGTTATACTCGTTCAGGGGACTTTGTTATACTTGATCAGGGGACTTTGTTATGCTCGATGAGGAGACTTTGTTATACACGTTCAGGGGGCTTTGTTATACTTGACC
>NW_024741815.1:0-15351 GCF_018991925.1 Homarus americanus | reverse complement strand
CGTTCATGTTAGGAATAATAATCACCCCATTGCTTGGGAAAAAAAGCTTGGAAGTATTCAAATCATCTTGTGTCACAGAAAGACTTCTGGTTGAAGCTAGTTTGATTAAGGAATTAAAATCAATAAACCTTAGTGATGGTCAGTTCAAAACTGATAATATGTTACATAAATTTATTTGTCAGTGGCCCAAGGTTAAAACTGCTTTGAAAACCTTTGATCTTGATGTATGACAGTTATTTTGTGGGTCCCTTTTTTCTGACCTGACCTGTCTAGTCACGTCACCACCCTTCTCTTAAGCTCCTCTACGGTTGTGTTGGTGTGGAGATTAGTGGATGTCATCATTATGACCTGACCTCATGTTTTTAGGTCACCCTGTATATTTAGGCCTCTCTCTGTCCATGTAATCCAGTTGCCTCTGAAGATGTCTTGAATAAAGACGAAAGCTAAGGTACTCCGTTGTTTCCATTTTCCGTGTGATTTTATCAAGATAGATAGATATATATATATATACACACACAGTATTACCCCGCCTAACGCGGTTTCACTTAGCGCGTTTTATCATATACGCGGTGCCTCGCCAGAGCTGAACTTTCACTTAACACGGATTTTTTCATCATATACGCGGTGAGTGTCCGGCTCGAGACGCTATTTTTAGATTTGCCCCACCCACCCGCCACCCTGCCTGACTGCCTGTTTTAGCTCATAAAATTCATACAAATTACCCGGCCAGAATATAATTTACATTGCTGGAATTCTTATAATTTGGTGATCATTTTGAATATAAACATCATATATTTTGCATTAGACATACAAATTTTAGATAACATTTTTTCTCTGGGTAACTATGTTATCTTTTGTGCAAAATATATGACATTTATATTCAAAATATTCCTGGTCTTACAAGGAATCCAGCAATGTCAATTATATTATCCTAACTTTAGTTTGAGGTATTATTTATTACTAAAAAGTTAAATATTCTGGTTTTCCCACACATCTCCTTGGGACGGTTGGTGGGGGGTGGGGGAAGGGAGGGACCGACCGACCATCTGTTACCCTGTGAAGAATATTTTTTTTTTTATTAACTGAAGATATTTGTTTTAGCTCATAAAATTCATACAAATTACCCGGTCAGAATATAATTTACATTGCTGGAATTCTTATAATTTGATGATCATTTTGAATATAAACATCATATATTTTGCATTAGACATAAAATTTTTAGATAAAATGTTTAATCTGGGTAAGAATGTTATCTTTTGTACAAAATATATGACGTTTATATTCAAAATATTCCTGGTCTTACAAGGAATCCAGCAATGTCAATTATATTATCCTAACTTTAATCTGAGGTATTATTTAATACAAAATGTTAAAATCTAAATTTTTCACCCACTCTTCTCTTGAAGGGATGATTGGTGGGGGGTGGGGGGGAGGGTTGGGACTGACCGCGTGGTTGGAAGAGGGGAAGGCAAGGTGGGGTACTTTGATTGACAGATAGTGTCCTGAAGATTATTATTTTTTTATTAACTGAAGATATTTGTTTTAGCTCATAAAATTCATACAAATTACCCGGCCAGAATATAATTTACATTGCTGGAATTCTTAAAATTTGGTGATCATTTTGAATATAAACATCATATATTTTGCATTAGACATACAAATTTTAGATAAAATTTTTTCTCTGGGTAACTGTTATCTTTTGTGCAAAATATATGACATTTATATTCAAAATATTCCTGGTCTTACAAGGAATCCAGCAATGTCAATTGTATTATCCTAACTTTAGTTTGAGGTATTATTTATTAAAATTTAGTGGTTTTCCCCAAAAAATTTCTCAGAGAGGGAAGAGCCGGCAGTGTAGTGTGAGAGGGGGAGGGAGTTGAGTCCATTATTTGAATGGACATTAACTTGGCGACTGTATTTCTCTATTTCTCTTAAGTATTAATTGTGTGCATGTACCATCATATAATTAAGATGTTATTTTTACTACAACATAGTTATGTGTCTTCAAGGAAGTGGAGTTTGAAGTCGGGCGGTTTCTATTGGAATTAATCCCTTATTTCTGTTGTTCATAGCAGTTCACTTAACTACCGGGACCCTCTGGAACCTGTGTGCAGATTAAGTGAGGAATTTTCTTATTAACCCATATATATATATATATATATATATATATATATATATATATATATATATATATATATATATATATATATATATATATATATATATATATATATATATATATATATATATATATATATATATATATATATATATATATATATACACTCACACACACCTGAACCCCGACTTACGACTACGTGGACTTCGACCGTCGGGACTGACCACCTCAGATATAGATAAAAAAAAAAAAAAAAAAAAAAAAAAAATTTTTTTTTTTAAATGACACGCATTTTCTATACCGAAACGTTTCCAGTTAATGTAGTCTCCATGTATAATTAGAAAATTATGGGGGCCCCCATGTGCATTCACCTGACTACATTAAAGCTTGTTTATACAGGTATTCAAATAAATTACTATCTTACAAGAATCCAAGCTATGTAAGTTATATTCACCCAGGTCGTTTGGATGGCAAATTATGAGAAGAGCTTAGTCACTCTTAAGTAATGATAAATAAACACCCAGGCCTTCAGCGCCAACTGTCAAATCTTATCTCAAATAAATAAAGACACTCTGTCACCTCACCTCATGCTCGGCTGGTTACCTCCCTCCCTGTGTTCCTAGACAAAAGATTGGTGATTTCTTTATGTTTATTTTATATAATATCTCAGACTAAAGTTAGGATAATATAATTTGCATTGCTGAAATCCTTGCAAGACAGAGATTAATTTAAATATAAGCGTCATATATTTTGCTCAAGATATAAAAAATGTAGTACATTAGTGTACAATACTGTAGTACATTTTATAAAAAGTTTTTCAACTGTATTTTTGGGTAGATTTACATAAATTTCTTCATTTATTTTCATCCATTTACATGCACACACCATACTAAAAGAAACATAAAAGAAATAATTGATCTTAGTGCAAAACTGGGGTGCACATGTACTAATTTGATTACGGTACTAAAATTGTTATGTCTAGAGCAAATTACAACATGTTTATATTCAAATAAATCAGTATTTTACAAGAATCCCTGCAATGTTAATTATATTCTCCTAGGTCATATCACTGGCATTTTAAAATAAGAGAAGCTTAGTAGGACTGTTAAATAAACACACAGAGACCTTCGGCTCAAACTGTCAAACACATCACCTCAACCCCCCCCCCCACCCCTCGCTGGCTGGCTGGCTCCCTCCCTCCCTCCACTAAGGGTTTTAGGCTTACAGTTTTTATCTTATATAATATCTCAGACTAAAGTTAGGAGATTATAATTTGCATTGCTGGAATCCTTGCAAGACAGCCAATAATTTTAATATAAATGTCATATATATTGCTCAAGAGATAAAAATTATTGTACATTAGTGTACAGTACTGTAGTACATTTCATAAAAAGTTTTTCAACTGTATTTTTGGGTAGATTTACATAGATTTCTTCTTTTATTTTCATCCATTTACATGCACACACCATACTAAAAGAAACGTAACAGAAATAAATGACCTTAGTGCAAAGCTGGAGTGCACATGTACTAATTTGATTACGGTACTAAAATTGTTTTGTCTAGTACAAATTACAGTATGTTTATATTCAAATTAATCAGTATGTTACAAGAATCCCAGCAATGTTAATTATATTCACCCAGGTCATTTCACTGACTTTTTATAAGAGTGAAGCTTAGTCACTTAAGAACTGATAAATATACATGCGTTAGACCTGGGCCTGTGCCAACTATTAAACGTACTACCTCCCCTTCCCCCACGCCCCCTCCCTCGCTCCCACCCTCTCTCTCCCCCATCTGCCCGGCGTTGCTGGAATCCTTGTAAAACAGTGAATAATTTTTATATAAATGTCATGTATTTTGCACAAGAGATAAAAATTAATCACCTGTATCACATTACAGTAGTGATTTAAGAGTAAAAGTGTATATGTACGTATTTAGTATTCCACATACACGTAAGTATAAATGCAAAGTTTCTGTGATGATCAGACAACGTCCATTTCGGTTAACGTCACGTTTCCAAGAACGTATCTAGGACGTTAACCAGCGTATATATATATATATATATATATATATATATATATATATATATATATATATATATATATATATATATATATATATATATATATATATATATATATATATATATATATATACACACATACACACACACACACACACACACAGGCATCCCCCGCGTTACGGAAGCCCGGGTTACGGAATTTCGCTCTTACGGAATTTGTAAATTATGACCAATAATTTCGCGTTACGGCCCGTAAATCCGCCCTTACGGAAATTGGGGTAAATTTTAACAAACACAAGGCCTCACACATCCCATTCAGACTGACAGACTTGGCAAGTTTTACCAACCATAAAGACAATTGAAGCTTTAAACATCACTCACAATGGATCTTGAATATTCCAACTGTAATCAGACATACCTAAGTTGCCTCAACAATTGCAACCCCAGTTGCAATATCAAATTCTGTGTCACCACTAAAAAATAATAGTCCCACTCTTAAGATTAAGAGAAAACGGACGACTCAGGCGGCCTTGAAGTGAGAGAAAATGGACTCCTATGATGGGGCACTCAAATAAAGAGACATGGCTAGCACATGTTTTGTGGACTACCCACTATACAGTATCCTTTTCATCACTTTGTAATAAACCTCGTCATGCCCATGTGTGTTTCTGATAATTACCATATCATTATATACAGTATTTATATATTTAGCGGTTGTACAAACACAAGGCCTCACACATGCCATTCAGACTGACAGACTTGACAAGTTTTACCAACCATAAAGACAGTTGAAGCTTTAAACATCACTCACAATGGATCTTGAATATTCCAACTGTAATCAGACATACCTAAGTTGCTTCAACAATTGCAACCCCAGTTGCAATATCAAATTCTGTGTCACTACTAAAAATAATAGTCCCTGGTGCACTCTTAAGATTAAGAGAAAAAGGACGACTCAGGAGTACTGAAGTGAGAGAAAACCGACTCCTATGATGGGGCACTCAAATAACATACACATAGCTGTTTAATGCAATATTAACCCCTAAATTGGTGTTTTAAGACGGTATATCATAAATTATTTAATGTACTGTATTGTATGTGTTTATAAATGTTTATTTTCATTAATAAAAGTGCTTGAATTACTTTTTTGGGGGCGAAAAAATTCATAGGAACGCATCTCAGTTTTATAATGAAAGCCAATGGGAGAAATAGGTTTTAGATTCTGGATTTTCTTATTCTGAGGTTAATTTTTCAGAGGCAGAACCCTTCCATAAGCGGGGATGCCTGTGCGTGTATACAGTTGGTCCTCATATTACGCGGTCCCGCATTCCGCGTTTCACCGTTAACGCGGTGCCTTGCCAGAACCTAACATTTTCACATTCCGCGGTCGTGAACCCCATTACGCGGAGAGCGGCTGGCAAGCCGCGCCATTTTGGATCCAACCTCTCCCGATATCTGCCATGTTGTGTAAGAGGCGCGAAAATGGTGCGCACAAGGTCGCCCAGTCATCAAAACATGACCAGTTCTTCACCCGCCACCCACTACAGCCGGCCCAAGTCAGTGATAGTGATAATTATAGTGAGGATATGGACTTATATGAACTTTGGGGGGTTTGACAAAGAGGCCCTGCAAGCCTCTGTGCTGGATAGTGATACAATTGATACAAGTGATACAGGTGAGGGCCAATAATCTGCCCTCTGCCTCGGAACCAACCGCCCATCCCCGTGTGCCCAGCCATCTTTTCTACTAATGTAAGTGTTAAAAAACCTAATATTATTAATATTTCTCTTAATTATTAATTGTGTGTGCATGCCATCATAAAGTTAAGATAATATTTTTACTACAACATAGTTGTGTGTCGTCAAAAAGTGGAGTTTGGGGATCGGCCCGGACTCCATTTCAATTAATCCCATATGTTATGTTGTTCACTTACGCGTTCCTCACTTTCCGCGGTACCCTCCGGGTTACATTAACCGCGTAATGTGAGACCCAACTGTATATATGTATATATATATATATATAAATATATATATATATATATATATATATATATATATATATATATATATATATATATATATATATATATATATATATATATATATATATATATATATATATATATATATATATATATATATATATATTTATTCAGTGGTCCCTCGGTTAACGAACACAATTCGTTCCAGAAGGTCGTTCGTTAACCGAAACCATTGTTTCAATGGGATTTTGGGTAATTGGTTCCAGCTCACCGAAAATTACATACAAACTAAAAATAAATGCAGTAATGTACACTTACTTTGAGGTGTGCATGTAGAAGGCTCCTGGTTGATGATGATGGGAATTAGAATGGGGGTGGAGGAGAAGGGAGAAGAGAAGTCACCCCATGCCGCCATTTCACCCATAAAATTTTAGTTCACTTGGTGTAATTCAAGATTATTTTCTTTTAATCAACACTGCACTGTGCTATATATTATCAATATGTAAAATATATTTCAAAATGACCATAATTTTACTGGAAACACAGAAAAAAGCATTTATGTTGAAGAGTCAAACAAGATGTTCCTTCCTCTGAACTGGTAAACAAACTGACGCCAAGCTTGGTGTGTTGAGTGGCTGCTTGGCGCGTAAAAAACTAGTTTCCTGTACTTCAATTATGTTCAATAATTGTTAAAATGACTAAAAAATTTAATATAAAACTTAAAATTATTGAATAATACAACCTTCTTGATATTTACTAAAATGGTAAAGAATTTAAGCCCTAAAACCGATTACTATATTGGCAGACTAATACTACAGCTGGTTGGCAGCCAAATGCAGGCGAAAACATGTTGGGAAAAATTCTTAAGGAATTCGTTAACCGAAGTGAAGAATCTTATGGAAGGTAATTCGTTAACCGAGGGATCACTGTATAATATATATATATATATATATATATATATATATATATATATATATATATATATATATATATATATATATATATATATATATATATATATATATATATATATATATATATATATATATACAGTTGTACCCC
Organism: Homarus americanus; assembly: GCF_018991925.1. Taxonomy (NCBI): domain Eukaryota; kingdom Metazoa; phylum Arthropoda; class Malacostraca; order Decapoda; family Nephropidae; genus Homarus; species Homarus americanus. The sequence continues at coordinate 8,163 of NW_024741815.1, read as the reverse complement.
ACTTAACGCGGTCAATTGAACCCAGAGGGTCCCGCGTTAAGTGAAAACCGCGTTAAGTGAATAACAGAACATATGGGATTAATTCCAATAGAACCCAGCCCGACCCCCAAACTCCACTTTTTGACGACAAATAACTATGTTGTAGTAAAAATTCTATCTTAACTTTATGGTGGCATGAAAAACAAGTAATATAGAAGAGGTTAGGTTAGGAAAGATAAAGGTTAACATAGGAAAAATAAAGAATAGGTTAAAAAACGAAAATTTTTGAGGAACACTCACGGTTGTAGAAGAGATGGGTCGGCATACGGGGATGGAGGCTGGTTCCGAGGCAGAGGGCAGATTACTGCCTCTCAGGTGAATCACCATTACTAGGTGAATCACCATTACTAGGTGAATCAATATCACTGTCACTTACAGTTGTTATGGCTTCCCTGACAAATCCCTCAAAATCAACTTCACTATCACTATCACTGGCTTGGGCTGGCTGTGGTGGGTTGCGGGCGAAGAACTCGGTTATGCTTTGCTGACGGCTGGCTTTGATGTTGTCATGATACACCGTGATGTACGGCTCCATAGCCTGCACCAGTCGGGTATGGAAGACGTCATGGCGTTCATCGTCAGTGTCGCGGGAAACGATGGACTTAATTTTTTCTGTTAACTCTATGAGACACTTAATATCACTATGACTTAAACTAGGTTCTTCGGAGAATGACGCACCTTCTTCCTCCTCTTCACTGGCGGGTTCTTCTTCCAACATCTCGTCGGCAGTCACTTCAGGATCTCTGATCACCTCCATGATGTCTTCGTTGGTGGTCTCGGAGAAGCCTTCAGCTGTAATACTGAGCGCAGCTTCTCTGGCAAGGTCCACTGCTACTGCAACAGTCTGAACCTGACCAGTCACAGGTTCACTCCTCCTCTCACCTGGTATGCCATGCAACACATGTCTCCATGCGTGACGAATCGTAGCAATAGTCAGCAGATCCCATGCCTCCACCAAGAAGTCTACAGCTTGTTTGACGTTAAACTTCTTCCAAAATTGTTTGACGAGAAGTTCTTGAGTCGCCGCCTCTTGTTCCTTGTCCTCGTCGCTTTTACTCTCGCTGTCGGTGTCACCCAGCTTACGCAACTCATCCTTGGTGTTGGTAGAGTCGTTCAGGAGCTTGAATTTCTTTGCCGAGTATGCAGCTTTAACATTGCAGATTAACTCCTGGTCCATGGGCTGGATTAATGACGTAGTGTTGGGAGGAAGGAAGACCACTTTTACGTTGGGGTGACGCTCCATAAGTAGGGGCGAGTGTCCAGGTGCGTTGTCAAGGAGCAACAAAATATTGAAAGGAACATTCTGTTGCTCGCAGAATTTCTGCACGTCAGGAACAAAACAGTTGTCAAACCAGAAGAGGGACAGAGAAGAGGACATCCACGCCTTACGTGCGGTTGGCCAGTGGACATTAAGCTTGTTCATGTCCATATTCTTGTAGGCGTGCGGCTTGCGGGCTTTGTGAATCACCGATAACTTTGGTTTACAGGTACCGGAGGCATTGGTGGTAAACAGGACGGTGATGCGTTCCTTCTGCATCTTCCGGCCCCTTACCTTGCTCGCAGACTGGACAACGAAGGTCTTGGAAGGTAACTTTTTCCAGAAAAGACCAGATTCGTCCATGTTAAACACCTGGTCGTCACTGTACTGTCCTTCCTCCATAATCTCACGTAAAAACGGAGGAAAATCTCTAGCCGCCGCACGGTCAGCACTCGCTTCCTCACCAACAATGCTGATGTTGGTGACCTTGTTCCTCCTCTTAAACCTATGCAGCCAACCATGGGAAGCATTGAAGGGTTTGGGCTCTGCAATTCCCAGTTTACGTGTCACTGCTGCGTATAGCTCACGTGCGTACTCCTGCACTGAGCGCGTGTCCACCGCCATGTTGCGTCGCGCCTGACGCACCAAATAACTCACCAGCAAAGTTTCCACTTTTGCCAGCACCCTGTTCTGGCAATACCTGATAGATGAAGCACCTGCAGACTTTGTGATCTTCATGTGCTCCTTTATCTTGGCTGCATCCTTCTTTATTGTACGAATCGTAGATTCGTTGACGCCATGCTGGCGCGCGAGATCAACTTGGCGTCTTCCTTTCTCCAAATCTTGAACAATTTGGTACTTCAGCTCGTAGCTTAATGAACGTCGTGTCTTCTTTGGTTTAGTGCCGCTGGGTCCAGGTAAGGAAAGGTTTCTCTCTGGGGGTGGTGGTCCGGCGGAAGCCATTTTACGGAACAATGGATGCGCGTTAACCCGGCGTAGCCTTGAGGGATGAAACTGCCGCGGCTAGGTCAAGCGTCGTCTCTCCTCCCTCCCTCCCTCCCCGGGGTAGTCACGTCATAATACTTTAAGCCAATTACAGCTAGCAGCAGAGGGGGGGTAGGGCTGCATGGCCAATCACAGTCCGAGACGTCATATGATGTCAGTGATAACGCAACAAAGACACACACTGCGCAACCTTACCGCGCCGCTTACCCAAGCGGAGGGAGGAGGAGGGAGAGGCAGGCAGGCAGGCGGGCGGGTGGGTGGCGCGTGGTCAAAATCTAAAAATAGCATCCGAGCCGGACACTCACCGCGTAGCTGTGGAAAAACCCGCGTTAAGTGAAAGTTCAGCTTTGGCAAGGCACCGCGTATATGATAAAACGCGTTAAGTGAAAGCGCGTTAAGCGGGGTAAAACTGTATATATATATATATATATATATATATATATATATATATATATATATATATATATATATATATATATATATATATATATATATATATATATATATATATATATATATATAATTTATTTATTTATTTTTTTTAATTTTGATTTTTTTTTCAGATGATGATGTGAAAAATGTTGTGGTGAATCCTCAAGATATAGTTCCAGATTGTCTGATGGCAGAAACTTCAACAAACAACACTGTCAGAATGGATGGTTTTCAGACAGGCCAATCTTCAGCTTCAGATACCTCTCAGAATTGTGAACAAACCTCATATTATGAAAAGCCAAATTCTGATTTAACTCCAAATATTGGTCCATCAAGGAGAACAAGAAAGCAAAAGATGGATCAGTTATGTGATGAGGATATTCTTCTTGCTCAGATGCAAATGCAACAAGCCCAACTTTCAATAGAAAACTTAAGATTAGAGCGTAAAACTCTACAAGAGAGGTACCAACAACAGCGGGAGGCCCATGAGTGGCAACGAGCTCAACATGAGGCAAATTTGAACTTGGCAATGTTGCAAATAAAATTTTGGGAAAAGAAAACTGGTTATGGAGATATGGAAACATAATGCAGAAAATTATAGCTAATGAAAGATAACTGACATAAATGGTGTATGGAAAGTCATCTTAATCATCTCGTAATCTTTTAAAAAGAATACTTGATAGTGATAGTGTGAACTGTAGGAAGTACCTGAATCAAACATTACTTTAGATCCATTAAGAAAATGAGTGTTTGCGAAAAAGGATATGTTAATGAAAACTTCCATACATTTATATCATGGGAAGTGAAATTTGATATCTATTTTGAAGTGAGAATGGCTTGAACGTGTTATTGATGTTGACAATTGAGGCCCTGCCTACTGAATATGTCTTAATGCCACAAAAATTTAAATGAGGATTAAGGCAAAAACTTGTAGCAGGAAATGTAATACTAGTATATTTCATAAGCTAGTTGAGGAACTGGAAAATCATCATATTGTTATAGGATAAATATGGGGTGAATATTCCTGAGTTATTGTAGAATGCAGAGAAATTGCTGAGCCAAATACAGCTTTTGCTCCTAGCCCATCAGCCTATCGTATAGGTGAGTGCACGTTATGTGACCAGATCACACTCGGCCAATCACCATGCTGCACCTTTCTCCTAAACCCACACATAATTCAGTACGTGCTCTCCCTTTATTGGTAATGCTTGTGGTAATTTTTATACATAATTTTATTGTGTTTACAGCAGGCATGGGGATGAAGCCAAGCCTCCGGATTTGAAGCCAAAGTATTGGAATGTCAAAAAGCCAAAGCCAAACATTAAAAAAGTCATGAAGCCAAAGCATTAAAAAAAGTCATGAAGCTAAGGTCAGGGCCTATAAAGGCTGTATTATCTTATGTTGATGGGAATATGTATGGTATTCTAAGTTACAGCAAGGCTTTTGAGATAAGCTAACTTTATTTTAAGCTCATTGTTCTTAGGGTAAGTTTTGACTGTAGGCTGAAAGAGGTATTAACAGTTTATATTACTAAATTTATTTTATCCATAATGCATAAACATACTAATTTACAGTCACAAATCACAGAGAAGCATTGGAATGAATCATCATACGAGTTTCTAAGGTATGTTTGATCTCTTCTGATGTTTAGGTCAGGTCCTTGTGAAAATAGGCCAGTAGGGATAACTTGTGATGTCAGTATGGATTTTACCTGAACTCACCTAAAGTTTACCCTTCCCAGAATTACCTGGGGTGGAGAATCTAACCTGATTGACCTGTGACAATATGTTCTTGTGTTGGCTCTGGTCACTGACATGCTGGTCAGTAATTTTGGTGCCAACACGACAACCCATGTCACTTGTCAAGTCAGGTTAGGCCAAAATTGTGCTGCCTTGGCTCTGCCTGTGGCTTCGAAGCTGGAGCTATGCCTCTGGCTTTGAATCTGAAGCTGTGCCTCTGGCTTTGAAGCTGAAGTTGGTGCTATGCCTCTGGCTTTGAGGTTGAAGTTGGTGTTATGCCTCTGTCTTCAAAACCAAATTAAAAAAGCATGGCTTTCAGAAGCTTCAGCCAGCTTCAGCCCCATGCCTGGTTTACAGGGTTATATTGTGATGCAACAACTATGGATCCAAGTGTTACCTCAGGTATCTCAGGTTTTACATGGTGAAGGTATATGACAAGATAGCTACAATTCTTTAGGATGCTAATGCAGGTGGGGTTGTGGAGCAGCATATCTTAAACCTGCTTATTTTTTTCTCTTCCTGGCAGTTGAACAACTCTGGAAGGCTGGGCCTCAATTGTATGTTCATTTGTAGAAAATAATGTTCTGTACTGTACTGTATATGTCAGATGGATGGCAGCGCCAGGTAAGCTAAAGACTAGAAAAGTATTGTGCTCTATTGTATATTTTTGTTTGATAAATTATGCACAATTTTGTGGATGAAATCCACTTTATGTATATTTTCATCGAGTTCACAGATTGGTAGTGTGTGTATATATATATATATATATATATATATATATATATATATATATATATATATATATATATATATATATATATATATATATATATATATATATATATATATATATATATATATATATATATATATATATACACACAGTATGTACTGTATAACTGTATACAGTATTTAAATAATGCTCGGGTTGTACACATATTAAACCTCCCCATGGTGTTTGAGGAGTAAATGCGTAAATGCTTGCTCATATTTCAGCAATAAATTATTTGATCATAGGCTCTGTTCATTGGAACTATGGATCTATGAGTACTTCTCTCGTACTCGTTTATTGATTTGTGTAAAAAATACACTAATTTAAAAAAATATCTTTGGCATTTAGCATGGTGGAAGCATACATTTTTGTGCATATAAGGTTATAATAATTGCAGTACGTATACTCTTCGGAAATTCACACACTTCAGAGTTATTTTATGCCACAAATCCATGTTATGCATGGTAAAGCCTTATCTGGAGTACAGAGAGGTTGACTTTAATCCAAATGCATTTTGAGCCTTGTGCCTATTGGAATACTAAATGGGTCAAAGAGCTCAGTACCAGACTTTTTTTCCAGTCAGCATGGAATCTTCACTTCAATGTGAATGTGATTTACTCTGTTAGTTATTTAAGATGATTCTTGATTTTGCTAAATAATGAAAGTTCCATTGTAAGTTTCGTCTTGTTAAAGAGTTTCACCTGTGTGGCTAAACTCATTGTAAAGTAATTACTGAACACTGTACAGTGTCGGGCCCCTTTATACGGGGATGTAATTTTTCCATTTTTTGCAGGAAAAATTTTGAGGATAGCGATTTATCACCCGAATAGTCCATGTCCATTTAGAAAATATTTAGGGGGTAGACAAAGACCCAGAATGCTTGATGACTTGATTGCAGACACAAACATGGTGTGATTTTAGTGGTGATGCCAAAGTGTGATCATTTACAATACTGAAAAGTAGGAATATCGTTGGTGTCATATCTTGAGGCTTCATTTATTTTCATATTTCATATATATTCAGCAGCAGAAGTTGATCCCAAAACAACATGCATGATATGAGGGAAGAGTTGACAGATTTGTTTTGAATGTCTAATTATTTAATATTTATGATTGGAAATTGCCTAAGAATACATTTCTTGCAATTATCTTAATTGGTATCAATATGTAAAATGTGGTAAAATAATGTTATTGAGTAATATATATGACATCACTTTATAATGAATGTGTTATTAAGCATGAGAAATATTCGTTGGAATCAGCAGTAAAGTAATCATATACGTCTGGATGCCCAGTTATTGAATCATCTTGCAGCAGTGTTATAATTTGTTTTCAATAACATTATTTTACCACATTTTATACATTAATACTAATAAGGTTACAGGCATACCCTATAATCAACGCATATAGGAACCATGAAAAGTCGTTGGTTGGCAAACCAACGGTTAGCAAACAAATTAATCCCATAAGAGTATAAAAAGTTCAGGGGGTTAGGGGACTGGTCACCCCCCAAAAACACCCATGTACCCTTGTTATATCTATTTCATTCACACTATCAAGCAAGAAAATAAAGCAGTCATATAAAGCAAGCATAATAAGCATTAAATAAGGAATATAAAGCATAAATTGAGACTTATTTACCTGTGTTGTAGATGGTAGAGACAGTCTAGGGTGGCAAGTTTAAGTCTCTACCAATCTTTGCTGGCCCATCACCACTCTTATTATGCCTTGTCACATCACATCAAGGAGGGGCAGCACATGACAAACTATCACTGGGGCATTTAGGCATGATAGCATAACATGCAATGTTGGAATTAATGAAAAAGCACAAAGTCAGAAACACATGGTAAGTGTAAGCAAGTGCAGAGGCGGGAATGAGTTGGAGGCAGTACACAGTGCCCTCTCGCACCACTGCCCGCCAAATTCAAAACAGCTCTGCCGTTCCTCCCCGATCAACGGATTTTTTTTAGTATATGTACTGCCGAAGCAAGTTCTCCAGGGTATCAACGAAACTTATGGGGTATTTCTTCTATATACTGCATAATTGTCAGTTATGCGAATCAGCGGTCAGTGGGACGTTGATTTTTGGGGTATACCTGTAGATGCAAGAAAAGTATTCTTCAGCAATCTCCAATCACAAATCTTAAATAACTTTGTATTTAAAGCATATCTGTCATCTATTCCCCAAAGTGTTACCAGATTACCTGCCTCATATCATGCAAGTTAGCTCAGGATGAACTTCTGTATATAGATACAGTATTTAATTTTTTAACTCACATAAATTGAGATGACATACAGTACATGGCAAAACACTACCTCTAAAAAATATTTTCAAATATATGGTAAATTGTGAAAATGTTAAAGCTTCTGGGGCACTATTCTTTCTACCCCCCCCCCCCACACACACACACACACACACACACACACCTACACCTCTCTCTACCTCTGGACTCCCACTAAGGCTCTGCTCCTCAAACCTATTGGTGGCCAACAGTGGCTTTCCAGATTCTCAACTTGTTTTCCTTTTTTTTTCATTCATGGTGAGTCACATCCCTGTATACTTGAATAGCTTTTCTTAAAATGCAATGCAATGGCTATACCAAAACCTGTACCAATCTTTTGTCTGAGGAAATTGATCTATTGACAGCTCCTCCCACTTCTCTATAAAGAATCAAAGAAATTTCTTGCACATGTATTCACATACCGGTAAACCTAACTTACAAGCATCTGATTATATGTCTTTGTGTTGTAGGTCTTCATAGTATGATTTGAATAATTATTTTATAGTTGGAGAGATGTATTCTGTATAACTTTTCAAGTTTATTTCACTGCATCTTCTAAATATTTTAATGAGTGATAAAGTTCATTTGACTGTGTTCTCTTCCACATTTTTGTTTTGTATGCTGTAGCTAGTACAGC
>NW_024741814.1:0-21762 GCF_018991925.1 Homarus americanus | reverse complement strand
CTAGAAGTTACGTATTGCCTGACACTCCCCAGGCACACCTCCGACACCCCAGGCACACCTCTGACACCTGCACACCTCCTGACACTCCCTGCAGTACAGCTCCGCACTTGTGGGACACACTTGGTGTACACCTCAGACACTCCCAGGAACAAATCTGATAATTCCCCAGGTATACATCTGACACTCCCAGGTACACCACTGACACTCCCCAGGCACAACTGCCACACCAAGCAGGTACACCCCAGACACACCCCAGGCACACCCTGACACCTGGTGCCACCCCAGACACCCATGCACACACCCAGACACTCCCAGACACCACTGACACCACCAGGCACACCCCTGACACCCCAGGTACACCTGACACTCCCAGGCCACACCCTGACCCACCATGTACACCCCCTGACCCAGGCACACCCCCAGACACTCCCCACACCACAGACACCCCCAGGCACCCCACACACCCCAGGCACACCCTGACACCCCAGGCACACCCCAGACACCCCAGGTACACCTCTGACACTCCCAGGCACACCCCTGACAACCCCATGCACACCTCTGACACCCCACACCACAGACACCCCCAGGCACACCTCAGACACTCCCCAGGTACACCAGACACACCCAGGCACACCCCTGACACTCCCCAGGTACACCCCGACACTCCCCAGGCATAGCTCTCTGACACCCTGTACACTCTGACACCCCAGGCCACACCCTCACACACTCCCAGGTACACCTCAGACACTCCCAGGTACACCTGACACCCCAGGAACACCTCCGACAATCCTGTGAACCCCTCTGACACCCCAGTGCGCCACCTCCGACACTCCCAGGTACACCTCTGACACTCCCAGGCACACCTCCTGACACCCCAAACCAGGTACACCTCTGACATCTCTGGTACCCCAGGCACACCCCAGACACTGCCAGCAAAATATCTGCACACTCCCAGGCATACATCTGACACCCCAGGTACACCACTGACACTGCCAGGCACACCCTCAGACACCTGCACACCTCCTGATACTCCCTGAGTACACCTCCACACACCCATCAACAAATCCGATACCCCAGGTACTTCACCTCCCACACCCAAGTGGCACACCTCAGACACACCCCAGGCACACCTCAGACACTCCCAGGAACACCGACACTCCCCAGGTACACCTCAGACACTTGTGCACACCTCAGACACTCCCAGGTACACTCCGACACCCCCTGTACAGCCCCCTCAGGACACCACAACTCCTGCACACCTCTGACACTCCCCAGCAACACTGACACTCCCCAGGCATACCCCTGACACTCCCTGGCACACCTCCGACACCCAGGTACACCCAGACACTCCCAGGTGCCACCTCCGACACCCCAGGCACACCTTGACACCCCAGGCACACCTGACACCAGGTCCACCCCTGACACTCCCCAGGCACACCCCACACCAGTGCACACCCAGACACCCCAGGCACACCTCAGACACCCCAGGTACACCCCTGACACCCCAGGCACACCTCTGACACCTCAGGTACACTCCTGACACCCCAGGCACCACCTCAGACACTCCCAGGCACACCTCTGACACCAGGCACACCCCAGACACCCCACACCCCAGACACTTCCAGGCACACCCCTGACACCCCAAGCACACCCCTGACACTCCCAGGCACACCCTGACACTCCCCAGGCACACCTCTGACCCCTCCCCACCCCAGACACTCCCAAGCACACCTCTGACACTCCCCAGGTACACTCTTGACACTCCAGGTACACCACTGACGCTCCCAGGCACCAATGACACCACTCCACTGACACCTCTGCACATCTGACACTCCCAGGTACACCTCAGACACCCCAGGCACACCTCCGACACTCCCAGGCACCCCCTGACACTCCCAGGCACACCCTCTGACACTCCCAGGCACACCTCTGACACTCCCAGGCACACCTCCGACACTCCCAGGTACACCTCCTGACACTCCCCAGGTACACCTCCGACACTCCCAGGCACACCCTGACACTCCCAGGCACACCTCCGACACTCTGCACACCCTGGCACTATGATATTCCCAGGTACACCTCTGACAATCCCAAGCACACCTCTGACACCTGGAGGCACACCCCTGGGACACTCCCAGGCACACCTCCTGACACCCCAGGCACTCCTCTGACACCACCAGGCACACCCCCAGACACTCCCCAAGCACACCAGACACCCCAGGCACACATCTGACACTCCCAGCCACACCTCCTGGACACACCCCCAGGCACACCTCTGACACTCCTCAGGAACACTCCGACACTCCCCAGGCACACCTCTGACACTCCCCATGTACACCCCTTCTGACACTCCCTGCACACCCATGACACTCCCAGGTACACCACCACTGACACTCCCAGGCACACCTCTCTGATACCCCAGGTACACCCCTGACACTCTCAGCAACACCTGTGAACTCTCAGAACACTGACACTCCCAGGTACAACCTGACACTCCCAGGTACACCACTGACACCCCAGGTACACCCTGATACCCCAGTTACACCTCTGGAGGCCCCCAATTACTCCTCCGACACTCCCAGTTACACTCCCCTGACACTTCTGTGTACACCCTGACACTCCCAGGTACACCTCTGACACCCAGGTACACATCCGATACCCCCAGGTACACTGATAGTCCTGAGGCACACCCCTGACACTCCCAGGTACGCCCTGACACTCCCTGGTACTCCTCTGACACTCCCAGGTACCCTCTGACACTCCCGGTACAGCTTGACACTCCCAGGTACACATCTGACACCCTCAGGCACACATCTTGACACCCCAGGCACACATCTTGACACTCCCAGCTACACCCCCTCCCACACTCCCAAAGCCACACCCCTGGGACACTCCCAGGTGGTACACCCCTGACACTCCTGGGTACACCCTGATACTCCCCAGGTACACCTTGACACCTCCAGGTTCACCTTGACAATCCCAGGTACACCAATGACACCCCAGGTACACCTCTGACACTCTCAGGCACACCACTGACACTATCATGCACCTCTGACACTCCCAGGTACTCCTCTGACGCTCCCAGGTACTCCCTCTGAAACCCAGGTACACCTCCATACACTCTAGTACACCCCAGACACTCCCAGGTACACCTCACAATTCTGGTGTGGCCTTGACACTCCCCAGGTACACCCCTTAACACTTTGGCATACACCTCTAACACTCCCAGTCCGACACTCCCCAGGCACACCTCCGACACTTGGTACACTTCCACACTCCCAGGTACACCTCTGACACTCCCAGGTACACCGCTGACACTCCCCAGGCACCTCTGACACTCCCAGGTACCTCTGACACCCCTGGTACACCTCCGACACTCTTCAGGCACACGCCCAGACACCCCTATGTGCACACCTCTGACACCCCAGGCACTCTGACACCCCTGCACACCTCCGACACCCCAGGCACACGCCAGACACTTGCAGGCACACTCTGACACTCCCAGGCACCTCCCTGACACTCCCAGGGTACACAGTTGACACTCCCAGGCACACCTCTGACAATCCCAGGTAATACCCTGACACTCTCAGGCACTCTGACAATCCCAGGTACACCTGTGATACTCCCCAGTTATACCACACTGCAGGCACACCTCCGACACTCCCAGTTACACCCCTGACACCCCAGTTACACCCCCTGACACTCTGAGGTACACCCCTGGACACTCCCAGATACACCTATGATAATTCCCTGTACACCTCTGACACTCACAGGCACACATCCATACCCCAGTACACCTCCGATAGTCCCAGGCACAATGTCTGACACTCCCAGGCACAACTTACACCCCAGGCACACCACACTGGGACACCCCAGGTACACCTCTGATAATTCCCCAGCTACACCACACCCCAATTACTCCTCCTATTAATTCTCAGTTACACCCCTGATACTCCCAGGCACACCCCTGACACTCCTCCCAGATACACCTCTGATACCTGAGGCACACCTTCGACACTCCCAGGAGCATTCTGACACTCCCAGGTACACCTCCTGACACTCCCTGGTACCTCTGACACTCCCTGCACACCTCCGACACTCCCAGGTACACCTCTGACACTCCCCAGTACTCCTCTGACACTCCCCAGGTGCCTGACACTCCCAGGTACACCTCTGACACTTCCAGGTACACCTCAGACAACCCAGGCAGCACCCCTTTCAGACACCCCCAGGTACACCTCTGACACACCCAGGTACACCTCTGACACTTCCAGGCACACCCCAGACACTCCCAGGTAGTCCACTGACACCCCCTGGCACACCTCTGATACTCCCCAGGCACACCTCTCACACTCCTGTGCACACCTCAGACATCTTGCGGCACATCTCAGACACCCCCCAGGTAAACCTCAGACACTCCCCAGGTACACCTCAGACACTCCCAGGTAAACCCCAGACACCCCAGGCAAACCCTCAGACACTCCCAGGTACATCTCTGACACTCCCAGGTACTCCTCTGCCACTCCCAGGCAACTCTGACACTCCTGGCACACCTCTGACACCCAGGCACATTTCAGACACTCCCAGATACACCTCTGACATTTACCTCTGACACCTCCCAGGTACACCCCAGACACTCCCCATGTACACCTCTGACACTCCCAGGCACACCCTGACACTCCCAGGCACACCTCTGACACTCCCCAGGCACACCCCAGACACCCCAGGCACACCTCTGACACTCCAGGCACACATCTGACACTCCCAGGCAATTTCTTCTGACACTCTCAGGAACACCACTGGACACCCCAGTACACCCTTGACAATCCCAGGTACACCTCTCTGATACTCCCAGGCATAGCCTCTCTGACACTCCCAGGCACACTCTCCGACACCTTGTGCCACACCCCTGACACTCCCAGTTACACCCCTGACACACCCAGGTACACCCTGACACTCCAGATACACCTATGACACTCCCAGGTACACCTCTGACACTCCCAGGCACACCTCCGATACTCCCAGGTACAGCCCCTCCGATAGTCCCAGGCACACCCCAGACACTCCCAGGTACACCTCCAACACTCCCAGGCAACACCGCTGACACCCCAGGTACACGCCCAGACACTCCCCAGGCACACCTCTGACACTCCCAGGTACTCCTCTGACACTCCCTGGTACACCTCGGACACTCCCTTGTGCACAACACGCCAGACACCCCAGGCACACCCCCTGACACTCCCAGGTACCTCTGACACTCCCCAGGCACACAGGTGACACTCCCAGGCACATCTCTGGACAATCCCAGGTACACCTCTGACACTCTCAGAACACCTCCTGACACTCCCAGGCACACCTCTCTGATAAATCCCAGGCACACCTGTGATACTCCCAGGTATACCACTGACACTCCCAGGCACACCTCCGACACTCCCAGTTACACCCCTGACTCTCCCAGTTACACCCCCTGACACTCCAGGTACAACCCTGACACCCCTAGATACACCTACATATTCTGCAGGCACACCTCTGACACTTGCACACATCCGATAATTCCCAGGCACACCTCCGATAGTCCCAGGTACACGTCTGACACCTTGGTGCACACCTCTGACACTCCCCAGGCACACCCCCTTGACACTCCCAGGCAACCCTGACACTCCTGTATACACCTATGATACTCCCCAGGTACACCTCTGACACTCCAGGTACACATCCGATACTCCCCAGGTACAATTCCTGACACTCCCAGGTACAATTCCCAGACACTCTGTGCACACCTCTGACACTCCCAGGTACACATCTGACACTCCCAGGTACACCTCTGACAACCCCAGGCACACCTCTGGCTATTCTCTCAGAACACCACTGACACTCCCAGGTACTCCCTTGACAATCCCAGGTACACCTCTGATATCTGGTGCATACCTCTGACACTCCTAGGTGCACCTCCACACTCCCCAGCCACACCCCTGACACCTGTTACACCCCTGAATACACCCAGGTACACCCCTGACACTCCCAGACACACCTATGATACTCCCAGGTACACCTCTTTGACACTCCCAGGTACACCTGATACTCCCCAGGCACACCTGATAGTCCCAGGACACCTCCGACACTCCCAGCAGGCACACCCTCCAATACTCCCAGGTACACCCTGACACTACCAGGCACACCGCTGACACTCCCAGGCACTCCTTCTGACACGCCACCAGGCACTCCCTCTGACACCCTGGTACATCCTCCGACACTCCTGTGCACACGCCAGACACCTGCAGGCAACACGCCAGACACCTGCACACCTGACACCCCAGGCACCTCCCCACACCCCTGGTACACCTCCGACACCCCAGGCACACGCCAGACACTCCCAGGCACACCTCTCTGACACCCCAGGCACTTTCCTGACAAATTTCAGGCACACAGCTGACACTCCCAGGTGCACACCTCTGACAATCCCAGGCATACCTCTGACACTCAGGAACACCTCTGACACTCCCCAGGTACACCCTCTCATGTCAATCCCAGGCACACCCCAGGATACCCCAGGCATACCTCTGACACCCAGGCACACCTCCTGACACTCCCAGCTACACCCCCTGACACTCCCAGTTACACCCCCTGACACTTCCAGGTACACCTGACACTCCCAGATACACCTATGATACTCCCAGGCACAATTCTTCACACTCCCAGGTACACATCCGATACTCCCAGGTACACCTCCGATAGTCCTGTACAGTCTGACACCCCAGGTACCTCTGACACCCCTGCCCACCTCCTCACACTCCCAGGTACACCTCTAACACCCCCTGCCAAGCACCTCTGACACCAGGCACACATCTGACACTCCCAGGCACACCCACACTCCAGTTACCCTCTGACACTCCCCTGGCACACTCCGACACCCCAGGCACACCTCCGACACTCCCCAGGCACACCTCTGACACTTCCAGGCACACCAGACAATCCCCAGCACACCCCAGACACTCCCAGGCACACCTCTGACACTCCCAGGCACACCCTGGACACTTCCAGGCACACTCAGACACTCCCAGGCAGTCCACTGACACTCCCTGGTACACCTCTGATACCCCAGGCACAGCCTGACACTCCCAGGCACACCCCAGACACCCCAGGTAAACCCCAGACACCCAGGCAAACCTCATGACACCCCAGTGTTAACTCCTCAGACACGCACATCTCACACCCCAGGTACCTCTGCCACCCCAGGCACAACCTGACACTCCCCGGGCAAGTACACCTCTGACACTCCCAGGTACATTTCAGACACTCCCAGATACACCCTGGACATTTCCAGGTACTCCCTCTGACACCTCCCCAGGCACCCCTGACACTCCCCATGCACACCTGACACTCCCCAGGCACACCCCTGACACTCCCAGGCACACCCCTGACACTCCCCAGGCACACCCTGACACTCCCAGGTACACCCCAGACACCCCCAGGTACACCTCTGACACTCCCAGGTACACATCTGACACCCCAGGTTCTCCCTGACACCCCAGGCACACACATATGACACTCCCAGGCACACCTCTGACAACCTGGTGCACACCTCTGACACCAGGAACACCTCACTCCCATATTCCCCAGGCACACCTTGACAATCCCAGGCACACCTCCGGACACTCCCAGTTACACCCCTGACACTCCCAGTTACACCCTGACACACCCAGGTACACCCCTGACACTCCCAGATACACCTATGATAATTCCCCAGGCACACCCCTGACACTCCCCCAGGCACACTCTGATAATTCCCCAGGCACACCTGATAGTCCCAGGCACACCTCCGACACCTGCACACCCCACACTCCCCAGGCACACCTCTTACACCCCAGTACACCGCTGACACCTCAGGCACCTCTGACACTGAGGTTCCTCTGACACCCCTGGCACACCACACTTGCCAGACACTCCCCATACACCTCTGACACTCCCAGGCACTCTCTGACACTCCTGGTACACCTCCGCTGACACCCCAGGCACACGCCAGGACACCCCAGGCACACCTCTGACACTCCCCAGGTACCCTCTGGACACTCCCAGGCACAGCCATACCCAGGTACACCTCTGACAATCCCAGGCACACCTCTGGACATTTCAGAACACCTTGACACTCCCAGGCACACCTATGACAATCCCAGGTACACCTGTGATACTCCCAGGCATACCTCTGACACTCCCCAGGTGCCACCTCCACACCCCCCAGTTACACCTCTGACACTCCAGTTACACCCCCCTGACACTTGTGCAAGCACCTGACACTCCCCAGCTGGCCAATTCTGCGGATACTACTCCCAGGTACACCTCTGACAATCCCAGGCACACATCCGATACTCCCAGGCCACCTGATAGTCCCAGGCACACGTTTGGACACCCCAGGTACTCATCTGACACCCACACCGTTGACACTGCTAGGTACACCTCAGACACTGCCAGGTACACCTCAGACACTGCCAGGTACACCTCAGACACTCCCAGGTACACCTCAGTCAATCTAAGGTGCACCTTTGACACTCAGGTACCGCCCTGACACTGCCAAGTACACATCTGACACTCATGTGCACCTCCGACACTCCAGGTACCCTGACACTCCCAGGTACTCACTGACACTCCCTGGTACACCTGAAACTCCCAGGACACCTCTGACATTCCCAGGTACACCCAGACACTCCCAGGTACCTCTCACACTCCCAGGTACCTTCTGACACTCCTAGGTACTCTCCTGTCCTCCTGATACACGTCTAACACTCCCCAGTGCCCCGCTGCTCCCAGGTACCGCTGACACTGCCAAGTTCTCAGGAACTGCCAGGCACACCTCACACACTACCAGGTACACCCCAGACACTCCTAGTTACACCCCTGACACTCCCTGGTACACCTCTGACACTCTCAGGTACACCTCTGATACTCCCAGTTAGACCTCTGACACTTCAGGGTAAACCTCCGATACTCCCAGGTACATCTCCGATACTCCCAGGTACACCCTCTGGCCTCCTCTGACCCCTCCTGTTGCACCTCCGATATTCCCAGGTACACCTCCGATATTCAGGTACCCTCCCATGCTCCCAGGTACACCTTTGAGACTCCCAGGCACTTCATGGCCTCCTGGTATGCCTCTGACATTCCCAGGTACTCCTCTCACCTCCCAGGTACACCTCTGATACTCCCAGGCACCTCTGACCTCCCAGGTACACCTCTGATACTCCCAGGTACACCTCTGTCACTCCCAGGTCCGCCTCCGGCCTCCCAGGTACAACTCCGACACTCCCAGGTAAACCTCCGATGCTCCTAGGTACCTCTGACACTCCCAGGTACACCTCTGAACACTCCTAGGTATTCCTTTGACACACCCTGGTACTCTGGCTCCAGGTACACCTCAGACTCCCCTGGTACACCTCTGACCTCCCAGGTACACCTCTTTCACTCCTGGTTCTCCCCTGACCTCCCAGGTACACCTAAGACACTGCCAGGTACACCTCAGACACTCCCAGGTACACCTCTGACACTCCCAGGTACACCTCAGACACTCCTGGGTACCCATCTCACACTCCAGGTACACCTCTCACACTCCCAGGTACTCCTGTGACACTCCTGGTACTTCTCTGACCTCCCAGGTACCTCAGACACTCCCAGGTACACCTCAGACACTCCCAGGTACACCTCTGGCCTCCCAGGTACCTTCTCACACTAGCAGTACACCTCCGACACTCCCAGGTACACCTGTGGCACTCCCAGGAACACCTCTGACACTCACAGGTACACCTCTGACACTCCCAGGTACACCTCTGAAACTCCCAGGTACCTCTGACACTCCCAGGTGCTCCACTGACATTCCTGGTACACCTCTGACCTCCCAGAACATGTCCAACAGTCACAGATACACCTCTGACCTCCAGGTACATCTCTGACACTCCCAGGTACCTCTGACATAGATACTCTGACACTCCCAGGTACCTCTGGCCTCCAGGTGCTCCACTGACCTCCCAGGTCACCTCGGCTCCCAGTGCCACCACTGACACTCCCAGATACCTCTGGCCTCCCAGGTACACCTCTCACACTCCCAGGTACACGCCACTCCCAGGTACACCACCCCCAGCCTCCCAGGCCTCAGCCTCCCAGGTGCTCACTGACACTCCTGATGCACCTCTAACCTCCCAGGTACCCAGCCTCCCAGGTTTACCACCCCTGCCTCCCAGGCACCTCTGACACTCCCAAGTGCTCAGCCTCCTGATACACCCCTGACACTCCCAGGTACACCTGGCCTCCCAGGTACACCTCCGATCTGAGGTACCTCCGATATTCCCAGTTACACCTATGATGCTCTCAGGTACACCTTTAGACTCCCAGGCACTCCTCTGACCTCCCAGGTACACCTCAGACCTCCTGGGTACACCATGACCTCCCAGGTACCTCTGACCTCCCAAGTGCCTCTGACACTCCCAGGTACCTCTACACTCCCAGGTACACCTCCGGCCTCCCAGGTGCCTCCTTACCTCCCAGGTACCTCCGACTCTCCCAGGTACACCTCTGACCTTCCAAGTACACCTCTGACCTCCCAGGTACACCTCAGACACTCCCAGGTTCACCATGACACTCCCAAGTACCTCCGACCTCCCAGGTACACCTCCGACCTCCCAGGTACCCTTCTCACCTCCCAGGTACACCTCCGACCTCCCAGGTACAACTCGGCTACTCCCAGGTAAGCCTCCGATACTCTAGGTACCTCTGACACTCCAGGTACATCTGACCTCCTGGGTATTCCACTGACACTCCTGGTACATCTCTGGCACTCCCAGGTACGTCAGACACTCCCTGTACACCTCTGACCTCCCAGGTACACCTCCTTTCCTCCCGGGTTCTCCCCTGACACTCCCAGGTATGCCTCAGACACTCCCAGGTACACCTCAGGCAGTGCCTGGTACCTCCAGGCACTCCCAGGTACACCTCAGACACTCCCAGGCACCTCTGGCCTCCCAGGTACACCTCAAGCCTCCCAGGTACCTCCCCAGTGCCTCCAAGGTACACCTCTGACCTCCCAAGTACACCTCTGCCTCCCAGGTACACCTCCGACCTCCCAGACACCTCCGACACTCCCAGGTGCCTTCTCCCACTCCCAGGTGCACCAACAGCACTCCAGGTACCTCAGGCACTCCTGGTACACCTCTGCCTCCCTAGGTACACCTCTTTCACTCCCCAGTTCTCCCTGACACTCCCAGGTACACCTCAGACCTCCCAGGTACCTCAGACCTCCCAGGTACACCTCTGACACTCCCAGGTACACCTCAGACACTCCCTAGGTGCCTCTCCACTCCCAGGTACCTCTCACTCCCAGGTACTCCTGTGTCGCTCCTGGTACGTCTCTGCACTCCCAGGTACCTCAGACTCTCCCAGGTATGCCTCAGACACTGCCAGGTACATCTTGAGGCTCTCCCAGGCACCTCGACCTCCAACGTACACCGCCCCAGCACTGCCAGGTACACCTCTGACACTCCATGTCACCTCCGACACTCCCAGGTACACCTCCGACACCCCTAGGTACTTCTGACACTCCCTGGTACACCCCTAACAGTCCCAGGTACCAGGTAAACGTCCAACACTCCCAGATACACCTCTGACACTCCCAGGTACATCTCTGACCTCCTAGGTACCTCTTGACACTCCCAGTACACCTGTGACACTCTAGGTACTCCTCTGTCACTCCTGATACACCTTAACACTCCCAGGTGCACCGCTGACACTCCCAGGTACACCGCTGACACTGCCAGGTACACCTCTAACACTCCATGTGCACCTCCGACACTCCAGGTACACCTCCGACACTCCCAGGTACTTCGCTGACCTCCCTGGTACACCCCTGACAGTCCCAGGTACACCTCCACACTCCAGGTACACCTCTGACACTCCCAGGTTCTCCACTGACATTCCCTGGTACACCTCTGACCTCCCAGGTAAACCTCCGATACTCCTAGGTACACCTCTGGCCTCCCAGGTACACCTCTGACCTCCTAGGTATTCACTGGCACTCCCTGGTACATCTCTGACACTCCCAGGTGCACCACCGCTACTCCCTGGTACACCTCCGACACTCCCAGGTACATCTCTCGACACTCCTAGGTACTCTCCAGACACTCCAGGTGCACCTCTGTCCAAAACACCTCTGACACTCCCAGGCACACCTCTGACACTCCCAGGTACTCCACTGACCTCCTGATACACCCCTGACTCTCCCAGGTACACCTCTGACACTCCCAGGTACACCTCCGATATTCCCAGGTACACCTCCGATATTCCCAGTTACACCTATGATACTCTCAGGTACACATTTGAGACTCCCAGGCACACCTCTGCCACTCCCAGGTACACCTCTGATACTCCCAGGTACACCTCTGACACTCCCAGGTCCGCCTCCGACACTCCCAGGTACAACTCCGACACTCCCAGGTAAACCTCCGATACTCCTAGGTACACCTCTGACTCCAGGTACACCTCTGACACTCGTAGGTATTCCTTTGACACACCCTAGTACACCTCTGACCTCCCAGTTACACCTCAGACACTCCTGGTACACCTCTGACCTCCCAGGTACACCTCTTTCACTCCCTGGTTCTCCCCAACACTCCAAGTACATCCTCAGACACTGCCAGGTACCTCAGACACTCTCCCACTACCTCTGACCTCCCAGGTACCTCAGACACTCCTGGTACCTCTCACACTCCAGGTGCACCTCTCACACTCCCAGGTGCTCCTGTGACACTCCCTGGTACTTCTCTGACACTCCCAGGCACCTCAGACACTCCCAGGTACACCTCAGACACTCCCAGGTACACCTCTGACACTCCCAGGTACACTTCTCACACACTAGCAATTACACCTCCGACACTCCCAGGTACACCTCTGACACTCCCAGGGACACCTCTGACACTCAGGGTACACCTCTGACACTCCCAGGTACACCTCTGAAACTCCCAGGTACACCTCTGACCTCCCAGGTACTCCACTGACATTCCCTGGTACACCTCTGACCTCCCAAGAACATGTCCAGCAGTCACAGATACACCTCTGACCTCCCAGGTACATCTAGCCTCCCGGTACCTCTGACACTCCAAATACCTCTGACACTCCCAGGTACACCTCCGTGCTCTCAAGTACACCTCTGACACTCCCAGGTACACCTCTCACACTCCCAGGTACACCCGCTTGCTCCCAGGTACACCTGGCCTCCCAGGGACACCTCTGACCTCCCAGGTACTCCCTGACACTCCCTGATACCTCCTGACACTCCCAGGTGCCGCTGACCTCCCAGGTACACCTGACACTCCCAGGCACACCTCTGACACTCCCAGGTACTCCACTGACACTCCTGATACACCCTGACACTCCCAGGTACACCTCCTGACACTCAGTACACCTCCGATATTCCCAGGTACACCTCCGATATTCCCAGTTACCTATGATACTCTCAGGTACACCTTTGGAACTCCCAGGCACACCTCTGACCTCCCAGGTACACCTCAGACACTCCTAGGTACACCGCCCCAGCCTCCCAGGTACACCTCTGACACTCCCACCTCTGCCTCCCAGGTACACCTCCTACACTCCCAGGTACACCTCCGACACTCCCAGGTACACTTCTTACTCCCAGGTGCACCTCCGACACTCCCAGGTACACCTCTGACACTACCAGTACACCTCTGACACTCCCAGGTACACCTCAGACACTCCCAGGTCACACCGCTGACACTCCCAGAGTACACCTCCGACACTCCCAGGTACACCTCCGACACTCCCAGGTACACTTCTCACCTCCCAGGTACACCACCGACCTCCCAGGTACAACTCCGACCTCCCAGGTAAACCTCCGATACTCCAAGGTACACCTCTGACCTCCCAGGTACACATCTGACACTCCTAGGTATTACTGACACTCCTGGTACATCTCTGACACTCCCAGGTGCCGTCAGACACTCCTGTACACCTCTGAGCACTCCCAGGTACACCTCTTTCCTCCCGGGTTCCTCCCTGACCTCCCAGGTATACCTCAGACACTCCCAGGTACACCTCAGACAGTGCCAGGTACACCTCAGACACTCCCAGGTACACCTCAGACACTCCCAGGCACACCTCTGACACTCCCAGGTGCACCTCAAACCTCCCAGGTACACCGCTGACCTCCAGGTACACCTCTGACTGCTCCCAAGTACACCTCTGACACTCCCAGGTACACCTCTTACACTCCCAGGAACACCTCCGACACTCGGTGCCCTTCTCACCTCCCAGGTACACCAACGACCTCCCAGGGTCACCTCAGGCACTCCCTGGTACACCTCTGACACTCCTAGGTACCTCTTTCACTCCTGGTTCTCCCATGACCTCCCAGGTACACCTCAGACACTCCCAGGTATGCCTCCAGACACTCCAAGGTACACCTCTGACACTCCCAAGTACACCTCTGACACTCCCAGGTACACCTCTTACACTCCCAGGAACACCTCCGACACTCCCAGGTACACTTCTCACACTCCCAGGTACACCAACGACACTCCCAGGTACACCTCAGGCACCCTGGTACACCTCTGACACTCCCTAGGTACACCTCTTTCTACTCCCTGGTTCTCCCACGACACTCCCAGGTACACCTCAGACCTCCCAGGTATACCTCAGACACTCCCAGGTACACCTCTGTCCCAGGCACTCTTGTGACCTCCCTGGTGCTTCTCACACCTCCCAGGTACACCTCAGACCTCCCAGGTATGCCTCCAGACACTGCCAGGTACACCTAGACACTCCCAGGCACACCTCTGACACTCCAACATTACACCGCTGACACTGCCAGTGCACCTCCTGACACTCCATTGCACCTCCGACCTCCCAGGTACCTCCGACACTCGTTACTTCGCTGACACTCCCTGGTACACCTAACAGTCCAGGTACACCTTCGACATTCCCAGGTACACCACTGACACTCTCGGGTTTCTCCACTGACATTCCCTGGTACACCTCTGACACTTCAGGTGAAACGTCCAACACTCCCAGATACACCTCTGACACTCCCAGGTGCATCTCTGACCTCCCTAGGTACACCTGTGACACTCCCAGGTACACCTGTGACCTCCTAGGTGCTCCTCTGTCCTCCCTGATACACCTCCTAACACTCCCAGGTGCACCGCTGACACTCCCAGGTACACCGCCTGACACTGCCAGGTACACCTCTAACACTCCATGTACACCTCCGACACTCCCAGGTACACCTCCGACCTCCCAGGTGCTTCGCTGACCTCCCTGGTACACCCCTGACAGTCCCAGGTACACCTCCGACCTCCCAGGTACCTCTGACACTCCCAGGTTCTCCACTGACATTCCCTGGTACACCTCTGACCTCCCAGGTAAACCTCCATACTCCCTAGGTACACCTCTGACCTCCCAGGTACACCTCTGAGCCTCCTAGGTATTCCACTGGCACTCCCTGGTACATCTCTGGCCTCCCAGGTGCACCGCTGACACTCCCTAGTAAACCTCCGACACTCAGGTACATCTCTGACCTCCTAGGTACTCCTCAGACACTCCAAAGTTGCACCTCTGACACACCCAAGAGCACCTCTGACACTCCCAGGCACCTCTGACACTCCCAGGTACTCCACTGACACTCCCAGATACACCCCTGACTCTCCCAGGTACACCTCCGCAGCCTCCCAGGTACACCTCCGATATTCCCAGGTACCTCCCGATATTCCCAGTTACACCTATGATACTCTCAGGTACACATTTGAGACTCCCAGGCACACCTCTGCCACTCCCAGGTACCTCTGATGCTCCAAGTGCACCTCTGACCTCCCAGGTCCGCCTCCGACACTCCCAGGTACAACTCCGGCCTCCCAGGTAAACCTCCGATACTCCGGTACACCTCTGACACTCCCAGGTACACCTCCTGACACTCGTGGGTATTCCTTTGACACACCCTAGTACACCTCTGACACTCCCAGTTGCAGACACTCCTGGTACACCTCTGACACTCCCAGGTACACCTCTTTCACTCCCTGGTTCTCCCCTGACACTCCCAGGTACACCTCAGACACTGCCAGGTACACCTCAGACACTCCCAGGAACACCTCTGACACTCCCAGGTACACCTCAGACACTCCTAGGTACACATCTCACACTCCAAGGTACACCTCTCACACTCCCAGGTACTCCTGTGACACTCCCTGGTACTTCTCTGAAACTCCCAGGTAAACCTCTGACACTCGTAGGTATTCCTTTGACCTCCTGGTACACCTCTGACACTCCCAGGTACACCTCAGACACTCCCTGGTACACCTCTGACACTCCTAGGTACACCTCTTTCACTCCCTGGTTCTCCCCTGATACTCCCAGGTACACCTCAGACACTGCCAGGTACACCTCAGACACTCCTAGGTACACATCTCAGCCTCCAAGGTACACCTCTCACACTCCCAGGTACTCTCTGGCACTCTCCCTGGTACTTCTCTGACCTCCCAGGTACACCTCTGACACTCCCAGGTACACTTCTCACACTCGCAAGTACACCTCCGACAGTCCCAGGTACCTCCTCAGCCTCCCAGGAACACCTGACACTCCCAGGTACACCTCTGACCTCCCAGGTGCCTCTGGACTCCCAGGTACACCTCTGACACTCCCAGGTGCTCACTGACATTCCCTGGTACACCTCTGACACTCCCAGAACATGTCCAACAGTCCCAGATACACCTCTGACCTCCCAGGTACATCTCTGACCTCCAGGTACACCTCTGACACTCCCAGATACACCTCAGACACTCCCAGGTACACCTCCGATACTCTCAGGTACACCTCCTGACCTCCCAGGTACACCTCTGACACTCCTAGGTACTCTCTGTCACTCCCTGATACACCTCTGACACTCCCAGGTACACCTCTGACCTCCCAGGTACACCGCTAACCTCCCAGGCACACCTCTGACACTCCCAGGTACTCCACTGACCTCTCCTGATACACCCCTGACACTCCCAGGTACCTCTGACACTCCCAGGTACCTCCGATATTCCCAGGTACACCTCCGATATTCCCAGTTACACCTATGATACTCTCAGGTACCTTTGAGACTCCCAGGCACCTCTGACACTCCCAGGTACACCTCAGACACTCCCAGGTACACCCCATGACACTCCCAGGTACACCTCTGACCTCCCAAGTACACCTCCTGGCCTCCCAGGTTCACCTCCGACAATCCCAGGTACACCCTCCGACACTCCCAGTGCACTTCTTGATCCCAGGTACACCTCCGGCCTCCCAGGTACCTCTGACACTCCCAGTTGCTTCTTACACTCCCAGGTACACCTCTGACACTCCCAAGTAAACCTCTGCCCTCCCAGGTACCTCAGACACTCCCAGGTACAGCATTCCAGGTACCTCCGACACTCCAGGTACACCTCCGACACTCCTAGGTACACTTCTCACACTCCCAGGTGCCTCCGACACTCCCAGGTACAACTCCGACCTCCCAGGTAAACCTCTGATACTCCTAGAGTACACCTCTGACACTCCCAGGTACACCTCTGACACTCCTAGGTATTCCACTGACCTCCCTGGTACATCTCTGACAATCCCAGGCACGTCAGACACTCCCTGGTACACCTCTGGCCACCCCAGGCACACCTCTGACACTCCCAGGTACACCGTGACACTGCCAGGTAGACCTCCTAACACTCCATGTACACTTCCGACCTCCCAGGTACACCTCCGACACTCCCAGGTACTTCGTGACACTCCATGGTACACCCTGACAGTCCCAGGTACACCTCCGACACTCCCAGGTACACCTCTGGCCTCCCAGGTTCTCCACTGACATTCCTGGTACACCTCTGACACTCCCAGGTATCGCTTGCCTCCCAGATACACCTCTGACACTCCCAGGTACATCTCTGACCTCCCAGGTAAACCTGTGACACTCCCAGGTAAACCTGTGACACTCCCAGGTACACCTGTGACCTCCCAGGTACACCTCGATGCTCCCAGTTACACCTCTAACACTCCCAGGTACATCTCTGACACTCCTAGGTACTCCTCTGTCACTCCTGATACACCTCCTTGCTCAGGTGCACCATGCCTCCCAGTACCTCGACTCTGTTACCTCAGGTACACCTCCAACACTGCCAGGTACACCTCAGACACTCCCAGGTACACCTCCAACCTCCCAGGTGCACTCTGACACTCCCAGGTACACCTCTGACACTCCCAGGTACTCCTGACATTCCTGGTACACCCCTGCCTTCCCAGGTACACCTCTGACATTCCCAAGTACACCTCAGAGACTCCCAGGCCTTCTGACCTCCCAGGTACCTCCCAGGCAACCTTGCTCTCCTTTGCGCTCCCTGATACTCTGACTCCCAGGTACACCGTGACACTCCCAGACACCTTTGACACTCCCAGAGTACCTCTCTAATACTCCCAGGTACCTCCGACATTCCCAGGTACACCTCCGACACTCCCAGGTACACTTCATACCTCCCAGGTACCTCTGACATTCAGGTACACCCCAGAGACTCCCAGGGTACACTTCTCACCTCCCAGGTACACTCTGACACTCCTAGGTACTCCTCTTTCCTCCCTGATACGTCTAACCTCCCAGGTACACCGCTGATGCTCCAGGGTACACCGTTGACATGCTATAGTACACCTCTGACACTCCTAGGTGCTCCTCTTTCACTCCTGATACACCTCCGATCTCCCAGGTACCCTCCTAACACTCCCAGGTACATCTCTGACACCTAGGTGCTCCTCTGCTCCCTGATACACCTCTAACCTCCCAGGTGCACCGCTGACCTCCCAGGTACACCGCTGACACTGCCAGGTACACCTCAGACACTGCCAGGTACACCTCAGACACTGCCAG
Organism: Homarus americanus; assembly: GCF_018991925.1. Lineage (NCBI taxonomy): Eukaryota > Metazoa > Arthropoda > Malacostraca > Decapoda > Nephropidae > Homarus > Homarus americanus. The sequence goes on along the minus strand of NW_024741814.1, from coordinate 2,840 downwards.
GTACACCTCAGACACTCCCAGGTACACCTCAGACACTCCAAGGTGCACCTCTACTCCCAAGAGCACCTCTGACACTCCCAGGCACACCTCTGACACTCCCAGGTACTCCACTGACACTCCCTGATACACCCCTGACACTCCCAGGTACACCTCTGACACTCCCAGGTACGCCTCCGATAGTCCCAGGTACACCTCCGATATTCCCAGTTACACCTATGATACTCTCAGGTACACCTTTGAGACTCCCAGGCACACCTCTGACACTCCTAGGTACACCTCAGACACTCCCAGGTACACCGCTGACACTCCCAGGTACACCTCTGACACTCCCAAGTACACCTCTGACACTCCCAGGTACACCTCCGACACTCCCAGGTACACCTCCTGACACTCCCAGGTCACACCACTGACACTCCCAGGTACACCTCTGTCACTCCCAGGTACACCTCTGACACTCCCAGGTGCTCACTGACATTCCCTGGTACACCCCTGACACTCCCAGGTACACCTCTGACATTCCCAGGTACACCCAAGACTCCCAGGTACACTTCTCCACTCCCAGGTACACCTCTGACATTCTTAGTGTACTCTCTTTCACTCCTGATACACGTCTAACACTCCCAGGTACACCTCTGATGCTCCCAGGTACCATGACGCTGCCAGGTACCTCAGACACAGGTACACCTCCAGACACTGCCCAGGTTCCTCGAACCTCCTAAGGCCTTCAGTCCTCCAAGGTGCCTCTGGCACTCCAAATGCACCTCTGGCCTCCCAAGGCACAGCTCACAGCCTCCCAGGTACACCTCTTTCCTCCTGGTTCTCCCTGGCCTCCCAGGTACGCCTCAGGCACTCGGTACCTGGGCTCCAGGTGCCTCCCAGCCTCCTAATTTTGCACCTCAAAACTTCAAGTCTTGCTCACACTGCTTGAGTGCACCTCTCCCTCCCCAGGTGCTCCTGACACTTCCTGGTATACTCCTGACATTTCCAGGTACACCTCAAACCTTCCAAGTGCCTCAGGCCTCCCAGGTGCACCTCAGACACTCCCAGGGCACACCTCCCCAACACTCCCAAATTTCCGCCCAGCCTGCCAGTTACCTCCTGACACTCATGTACACCTCCGGCTTGCTCCCAGGTACACCTCAGCCTCCCAGGTACTCACTGATACTCCCTGGTTCACCCAGCACAGGCACCTCCAGGCACTCCCAGGTACACCTCGGCCTCCCGTGCCACACCTGAGACCTCCCATGCTTCCCACCCAAGACCTCCCAGAGTGCACCCCAAACACTCCCCAGGTGCCTCCGGCCTCCAGGTACCTCTAAAACTCCTGGTACACCTCCCAGCACTCAAGGTACATCTGGCCTCCCAGGTGCCTCTGACGCACCCCCCAGGTTGTGCACCTCTGAGCATCCCCAGGTACACCTCCGATGCTCCAGGTGCCTCGGCCTCCCAGGTGCCTCTGACGCTCCAGGGCCTCTTCATCATGATGCACCTCTAACACTCCCAGATTGCCATGACACTCCCAGGTACACACCGCTGACGGTGCCAATTGCACCTCCGATACTTCAGGTGCCTTTGAGACTCCCAGTGACCACTGACACTCCTGGTGCAACTCTGACATTTTAGTTACACTCGGCCTCCAGTTACCCTGTTGCTCCAAGGTACACTTCCCGTGCTCCAGGCACACCTCCTGACACTCCAAATTTTTGCCTCTGATGCTCCCAGGTACTCAGCACTTTCAGGTGCCCCTCTGACACTCTGGTGCTCTCTGTCTCACTCCTGATACCTCCTAACACTCTAGGTGCACCTTGCCCCAGCTTGCTCCAATTACACATGACCTGCCAGGTGCCTCAGATGCCAGGTGCCCCTCAGACACTGCCAGGTGCACACAGACCTCCTGGGTACCTCAAGACACTCCAGGTGCACCTCTGACCTCAAGTGCTACTCTGACACTCCAGGCACACCTCCTGGCCTCCAGGTGCGTCAGACCACTCCCAGGTACACCACATGACAATCCAGGTACACCTCCCCAACCTCCCACTGTACCTCTGGCTCCCAGTGCACCTCTGGCCTCTACTTACTCGTCTGTCACTCCTGGCCTCTAACAATCCCAGGTGCACAGCTGACACTTGCTCCCAATTTCACCCCAAGCAGTGCAGGTACACCTCAGACACTGCCAGGTACACCTCTGTCCTCCCAGGCACAGTTCTGGCACTCCCAGGTGCACCTCTGGCCTCCCAGGTACCTGGGTTCTCCAGGTACCCCAGATGCTCCCAGGCACCCCAGATGCTCCCCAGTGCACCCTACGACCTCCCAGGTGCCTCTGTGCTCCTGGTGCCTCTGGCCTTGCAGGTGCATCCCAGCCTCCCAGGTGCCTGCCATGCTCCCAGGTGCCCTCCCACACTCCAGGTGCACCTCCGACACTCCAGGTGCCACCCTCTGTGCTCCCAGGTACATCGACACTCAGGTGCACCTCTGGCCTCCCAGGTGCACCTCTGACCTCCCAGTACTCACTGACATTCCCAGGTGCACATCTGACACTCCCAGGTACCGTCCAGCCTCCCAGATACGTCTCCTGTGCTCCAGGGTACATCTCTGGCCTCCCAGGTACACCTGGCCTCCCAGGTACCTCTGACCTCCCAGGTACCTCCGATGCTCCAATTGCACCGCCCCAGCCTCCAGGTACACCTCTGACGCCTCCAAGTACACCTCTGACACTCAAAATTTTCTCGACACTCCCAAGGTGCTCCCCTCCGTTACTCCTAGGTACACCTCCAACTTGCTCCCAGGTACACCACCATGACACTCCTAGGTGTTCACTCTGGCCTCCCTGGTACATCACT